>NW_015113058.1:51911-67376 GCF_001443285.1 Poecilia latipinna | reverse complement strand
TTTTCCCTTTCCCCCGCATTTTGAAGGGCCCCAATTCAATTTTTTTTTTTTTTTTTTTTTTTTTTTTTGCCGTGGTCGATGCAACTTGTATGTGAGATTCAGTGTGAACTGAAAGTGTCCTGCATGCACAGTAGATGGCGCAATAACATTACGTGGTCAGTTTCGCCAACCGCCATAAGAAAGTAGAAGAAGAAGTGCTCAGTGTTTGTGGAAGTAAACATGGATACTAACGGTGGAGCGTAGCTTACGATTTTGAAGTTGTTATCTGACCAGAGTCAGAACTTCAACAACTTAATCCTCGTTATTATCCTCCATGGTTGTTGTTTTTCTTCCTGCTTGCGACTATCAGGGCGCAGAATAATGACGATTATCGAGTGTCAATGAATGTTGAGTTCAGGGCCTGGTCGTTAGGATTCAGGTCACATTTGAGAAGATTGAATACGTGTCAGATATCCAAGAGTCGCATTTGAAAAGAATCTGACTTGTGTTGTTCAGATTGTCATAAAAAGATCAGATACAGGTCGCATTACGTCGAAAAAATCAGAATTGTGTCACTCAATGCTCCAGTGAGAACGCTGCCTAAATTAGCAGTTTATTATAAAAAATGAGCTCTTCTTTCTTCTCCCAGTGCGGTCTGCTAAAACGCACTGGTCCTGATCAAAACAACCAATCACAGCCAGGAGGAGGGCCTTAGTGCTGTCAATCAAGTGTGTGTACTTCCTGCTCAATGTTCTAATGGTGGAGCAACAACTTACCCTTACAGGAAAACTGTTGATCTGCCGTCACTGGTGGTTATGCTAACCAGCCTTAGCACTGATGACAGACTACGCTGTGATGAATCAGCTGTAACATAGCGGCGATTAAAGGGGTGGATAACTACCATTAGTATTTAAAATGAAAAATCCTAATCAGCACTTGCAAAATAACCATATTAGAGAATATATGAATCTGAATAATGCAGAAATCTGCATCTGCTTCCAGTCTTCACTACTGTTTACACTTTGACCTCCTCCAGGGCTTATGTGTCTCTGTTTATGCGACATCTTTGTGAGCCGGGAGCCGATGGAGCAGAAACCTTCGCAGATGGTGTCCCACGTGAGGGTCTGTCGAGGCAGCACGTGCTCACTCGCATCGGGGTGATGTCACTTATAAGGAAAAAAGTATGCTTCACACAGATACGATCGCGCCTCCAGGTCAGGCTGTCTGCGGCTTAAAGGAGAGACAGACTCCCTGGCTGACTTGTGGTTCTGGCTGAACAGGTTCAGGAGTTTGAACATGTGAACGGTCAGTGGTCGATGCCCTGGATGGCAGAGCTGGAGGAAAATAAAAGAGCGGCAGCTTTGGCTGCAGGTGAAGACCCGAAAACCCCGTCCACTGGGACGCCTGCAGACACACAGCCCAACACTCCCATCCCAGGTAAACACACACTGCCTGCTTGTTTTGATGAGATTTACTTCTCTGTTTCTGCAGTAAATATGTTTTACACTCAGCTTATTTTGTTCTAACACATCTGTAATAAGTGTAATTTCCCTTAGTTTTAGCATTTCATAAAGCCTTAATTAAATTTATACCTTTTTCACTGAAAGATGGTTTTATCTCAAAGAGCTGGCGCCCTCTTGTGGCAGTAGTCATAATAAAGCTTAATATGAATGATGCTGTTTATTGTTAAATATTTAAAATACATGATGTGTTGACTTATTTTATGATTTCCAGAGGATTTATCTAAATCAGAGGACAAGGATGAGATTAAAAAAGAAGGAGAAGAAAGCAAAGTGACTAAAAAGGGAGACGACCCTGAGGTATGAATTATTTTGTACTCAAATCAGCAGTTTAGTTGACATAACAATAATTTTATCTGTTTTTTATTTTCAACCAGATTATTGAAATCCCAGATGAATCAGAAAAATCCCCTGCCTCTGAAAAGAAAGACGAGCTGGGAGCAGAGAGGAGGGTGAAAGACGAAGGCGATGAAGGGAAGGAGAAAGATGGTGAGAACACGAGCAAAGAGAAAGATGAGAAGAGCAAGGCTGCAGCCGAGAAAGAGGCCTCTGCTAACAACAAGAGCGACGGTTCAGACAGCAGGATGGACTCAGAGGAGGACAGGTCAAAAGGTCAGGATGTAAAAAATCAGTTCAAACTTGTGTTTAAAGAATAATCTATTATGTTATTGTTGTTATTATGGCATTATCCGCATCAGTAGCAACATTATTATTGTTGTTACCTGTGGGGATATTGTAAGCTTATCATTGGATGTATTGCATTAATCAAGAGTCTGACTTAAGTTATCCTGCTGTATTACTCATAAATATGAAAAGGTCATAACTGTGATGTTGCTGATGGGTTTTAATAAGTTTCTACTTCCACCCGCACCTTTGCATGTTTACTATTTATCACACTACTCTGTCATTTTATTTACAATTTATAACATTTACTTAACTTAGAAAATACGAAAGTCTTTTAAAGTTAAAAAAAATACTGTTTACTCACAGATATGAGACATTATTCCACATAGCCCAGGTCCCCCTTGAAAATGAGATCTGGATCTCAATGGGGTTTACCTGGTTAAATAAAGGAATAAAAAAAAATTATACCAGTAATTCAGTTCAAAACTTGCATAGACTCATTAAACATATCATGCACACATTTCAAGCAATCACATTTGTTAATTTTAATGATTATGGCTTATAGCTAAAGTAAAATGTCAGACTTCTACTCAGCTCCTTTTGCATAATTTACTTCATCAAGGTGGCATGAAGATCAATGTTATGGTATTTAATTATCAGAATTATTTTATAATTTACACGATCAATGCTTTGGGCAAACCCTTAGATAAACTGGAGAAAATTTGATTTTCATGTTTATTATTTCTGAGATAACTCAGCTTTTCAGTAAGCTTCCCCTTAGACAGTGTGGGGAGCTTCTTACCTGTTACACTGACCCCTGCTTGAACTAAGTCATTATTTATCAATGCACACTGTTCCTGGAATAATACTGTCTTTGTTATTTCAAATTCAGTACAAAAAGCTGCATTTTAGCTGATCTATGTAAATGAACGGGAAGTACCTGCTTTCTCCAGCTCACGTTGCAGGTTTCATAAACAAAAGTATTCAAATCGGAGGATTTCAACAACTTCAGGCTCGACAGTTTGTATTTATAATATATCAAACTCGGAGCACAATTGCAACAACACAAGAGTGTTCACTGTAACTGTGTCCTCATGTCGCTCTTGTGACTTCCTCTTTTACTTTTTAAGCTTCTCGTTCTGCTTCTGTTAATTTTAGCTGAAGACAGCAAAGATGAGAAGATGGACACTACGTCTCCAGCAGAGGACAAAAAAGGTTTGGACACAAATATTCACCACTGCTGTTCATGATACATGTTCAAATATTAGTTTACTTTATAAGATTTCATCAATGCTCCAGTCTAATATACCTCAGCAAGGTGTATTAGCAAAACTTTTATGTGCATCTGCAGTTCCTTATCACCAATTTAAAAGGAACAATTAACCGTCCATAGAGTAACATCAAGAACCTTTTACCAAAAATTTAGAAATAACTTCAATTTTTCAAGGTTTTTCTCAAAATATTCTTGATGGCTGCCATCATAGTCTCATGTTGAAAATAACAAAATAATTATTGTTTACAGAAGTTGATGTGTATTATTATTAATATTATTATTATTAATAATGGTTGTGTGAGTGGACACTGATACTGTTTTGGCAGTTCTGCCAATAATAGCAGTAATAATAATCATCATATTACTCAAATCAGATTAATCAAATCACATTTTATTAAATAAAATCCTCAGATGTTTTTTTAAGAGGATAAAATTTTCTGATTTTGGTGAAATATCCCATGATTCATCCTATTATATATATTTTTTATTATTAAAAAGATAAAAAATATTTAATTGTAAAATATTAAAATTTTCTTAATGATTATAAAACATAATAATAATAATGACTTTATCTTTATTTCTGTTTATTTTACATTATTTTACTTTGCCTACTGTCCCACTAACATACACAGAATGTTCTCCTTAACTTTCAAAGCTTTTATTGTGAAAGTTTGGTGGACATACACCTACACTGGTGGGCGACGCCCACAACAACCATGTGATACGTGTAAACATACCAGAGGTTTCTTAAATTAAAAATGCAATCAATCTGGAGGACATGATGGATTCCAGCTTATGTCTCTGCATCGCTATAGTTCTGTGTTTTGTTGTTAAGGGTTAATAGTCTCAGATTGTCTTTTGTCATCCCGTCTGCATGGGTCATTGCCTGGGTGGTTGTGTGGAGGCTTTTGACAAAATAGAGAAGATGGACATAATACTGTTTTGGCAGTTCTGCCAAGTACAAGCAGAACCTCGACTACAATAGTTCTAGTCTAATAAATCTGAGCTGGTCAGCCGAGGTGGAAGCTGGAGTCTTAACTCTTGTGTTTTATGGACAATAAAACATTCATGCCTTTGCACAGGAATGATGTGAATTATTGGGGACACCAGTTCAACCAAAAATAAAATATATATATATATTTTCTTGTTTTGTTTTTCTTTGTATTTGCAACCAAATGTGTTGCCTATCTTGATCCTGAAGAGTACTGATGGGTTCTTTACACTTTGTAGAGCAAAAAGAGGAGAAAGACGGGATGAAAACAGACGATTCTGGAAAACTGCAGAATGGCGAGAACGGCAAAGAGGGAGCAACAGCTGCATCTGCGGTTAACATCAGTGAGGAGAAGAAGAAAGCCTCCAAGCAGAGGTTCATGTTCAACATCGCAGACGGTGGTTTCACAGGTGGACGCACTTTCCTTCCTCTTTTTTTTTTTTTCTGTTTCCTGCCTGTCTCTTTGACCTTTCTGCCCTTCTTCCCAGAGCTTCACTCCCTGTGGCAGAATGAAGAGAGGGCCGCCACCGTCACCAAGAAGACTTATGAGATTTGGCACCGTCGCCATGACTACTGGCTGTTGGCTGGGATCATACAGTATCCTTTAAAAACATTTATTAGCAAAACAGTTTTTATGGGTGATTGCTGGCATTTTAAAAACCTAATTCTTGTCTTAATGGTGACCTGTTGTGCTTCAATAAACAGGTTAGAAGAAATATTATGTTAAGGTTTTTGCACAAAGTCATTCTTAGATGACGAGATTCGAGTCTGGTCAGTTTTACCTATTTTGAGCTCCTGTCAGACTGAGCTGTTTTAAAGTCTCTGTCACTTTAAATCCAAATAAGCTGCTGCTGGCCACGCCCCCCAACTCAATGTCAACACTCCCACGTGAAAATGGCTGCAAATAAATGCTCAATCAATAAACTCTATTCTATTTTATTCTGTTCTATTCTATTCTATTCTATTCTATTCTAATTATACAACCGGGCATCTTTGAAAAGCAGAAATGGAGCCTCCTGCACAACCAACAAGAATGCAGGAAGTGATATCTGAATGATGAATCAACAACAAAACACTTGTTTTTCCAGCAGCCATTGTACAGCAAATACAGTGGTAAATCCAGCTGACCAAACTTGCTGGAGCTCTGCTAGTGTTGCTAGGTAACAGTACAGTGTGACTCAACAATCAGGAGGTTTTTGAACTGGCTTGTTTTCCAGACACCAAAAAGCACTATTTCCAAAGACAGCTGGCTGTTTTTATTATTATTATTATTATTATTATTATTATTATTATTATATTTTTAAGTGCTTGAGCTGTTTTTAAGAGTATTTGAGACTCAAATGAAAAAACAAAAATGTGCAAAATGTGAGTTTTGCGTAATACTTCCCCTTTAAATAATTATACTAAACATGTAATTAAGAAAAGTTTTATTTGAACTTTCATAGGAGGTAGTAGTTATCCATTTTATTTGGGTTCAGAGATGGTCCTTAAAAGTCACATAAAATGTCTTTGCTCCAGAAACTACAGCGTTGTTGCTGTTGCGTTGCCCTTGACTCTCATGTCACAGACACGGCTACGCTCGATGGCAGGATGTGCAGAACGATGTGAGGTTTGCCATCATCAACGAGCCCTTCAAAGGGGAAATGAGCAGAGGGAACTTCCTGGAGATCAAGAACAAGTTTCTGGCCCGGAGGTTCAAGGTGAAACAAACTTTCTAAGTAACTGCAAAGAGTTCAGGCCTGCTTGAGTCACGCCTCACTGGGTGTTTCTGGTTTGTTTTCTCCTAAAGCTGCTGGAGCAGGCGTTGGTGATCGAGGAGCAGCTGCGCAGGGCGGCCTACCTGAACATGACGGAGGACCCGGCTCACCCCTCCATGGCCCTCAACACTCGCTTCAGCGAGGTGGAGTGTCTGGCAGAGTCCCATCAGCACCTCAGCAAAGAGTCCATGTCTGGAAACAAGCCTGCCAATGCAGTGCTGCATAAAGGTGAATAGGGTGCATAGAACACATATGTGTTTCCTGTTCAGACATCCTCACATCATTCTGTGAAAGCTTTTATTCTATTTGAGAGAAAAGAAAGAAGTGAAGATAAATAAATTTGTTAAAGCCTTAAATAGGTGCTGCTTTGATGCTTCAGTTTTTCTCCAGAGGAGGCAAAAGGCTTTCAGTAAAGAAAATCTCAATGTGAACAGAACAAATAGGCATAAAAATGTATGAAGACACAGTATGGATTAGGTGAAAAATATCAATACTGACCAAAAACAAGCAAGCAAGCTCGGGTTTTATTAGGATCATTAAAAATAAATGATGTAAACAAGATTAGAGCAAAAGTAGAAGTGTTGAATATAAACAAGAAACGCATCCAAAAATCTTTGTTGATTCTTTAGAACAGTGTTTTTTTTTTAAATTGCTTTTAATGTGTAATATTTTACTGATTTATTATTATTGTCGTTTTTAATCTTTATTATTGTACAGCGGTTATAAATCAAATGTGTTACTATTATTTTTACTGGAAGCCAGATCTCCGTTTCATCCATCATTTGTACCTGCTTGTTCTTCCAAGGATGCTGAGGTGTTGGTGTTTCTCTCCAGCGATCATTAGAAAACACAGACATACAAGACAATCACACACACCGATACCTGTAAGGGCAAAAACATTATTACATACAAAACATTTATGTAGTAATACATGTTTTGTATGTATGATTGTATTACATACATACAAAACATGTTTTTAATCATGTTTTTGGACTTTTGGAGGAAGCTGGAATACCTGGAGAAGTCCCACAAATGCAAAACATGGAAAATCAATGCAGAAAGACCCCATGCTGCTTGTCGCAAGCTAATCTATCAATCAATAAAGTTTATTTGTGCAGCACATTTCAGTAATAAGCCAGTTCAAAGTGATTCACACAATGAAAACAGATAAACATCATAAAGTGTAAAATAATCCAGTCTATCAAAACCAGTTTTTAGATTTTGAAAAAAAAAATAATTATATTGGTGTTTTTCCATCAATATGATTAGTTTCACAAAGAACAAACTGTATTTTTTTTTTTTAGTGAAGCAAAGACTGCCCAGTTCAGTTTCAACTAGCTTAAGTAATTTAAATTTTGAATTTGAATGTATCAAAATAGAGAAAAAATGTTTTTAAATTTCTGTTTCAGATGACATTGTTTTAATTTTCTGTGTTTATTTGTGGGAAAATGAAAAAACTTACAGGTAAAATTCACAGGTGTGCAATCACTAGCTTCACATCTTATCACCTTTAGATTTGATTATTTTTTCTGTAAAGGAATCTAATCAGCTTGTTGGAAAAAACGAGTCGTTTAAATGTGTCAAACTTGTGTTTTCATGTTTCTTTTATCTTCACTTCCATTCATTAAATACTTCTGAACAGAGACACAGGAAGCTGTCCATTCAGTACGGTTTAATTTGCACGGCGTCGACGCCAGAAAGGCTCTGCAGGTAGACACAAAATGACTTCTGCTGTAGTGAAAGACGGTACTAATTTAATGAAATGCAACAATGCAGAGGCGTGAAAAGAGAGAAGAGGAGGTTGCATGTGATAATAATTTTCATTACTGACAAATGTCACCCTAAATGTCAGAATGTAGAGAAGAATCCTCTTTGATACTGACCTTTATTTCTATCAAGTAATCTGTTTACAGAAATGTGTGTGCAGATGTGTAAGTCACATGCTGCAAAGCAAAAAGAAAAAAGGAAATAACTATCCTGCTCTGTTTTGTAGATTTTGGTCAGTTACAAATTAATATTAGGGTGTGTCTGTTGTCACAATGATCTCATGTAACAAAACGTGGGTAGATGTAATTACCAACTTCCCCATTCTGCGTGGCTGCATTGCAGAAATTATGATAATACATTTGCATCATGTTCACTGTAAATATTTTTTTTTTTTTAAAGGAACCCTTTTAAATGCCAGAAAACACTGATGCACTTTCAGATTTGATGGCAGTAAAACGATAAAGGATGGAGCGTGACAACAGCGTCAGAGTTTCTGAAGCAGAAACTGAAACACTGACAAGTCCAGGTCTCACCTCAATTCACGGCTGTACCACATATCAGAACGTTTTGGCTGTAGATTATTATTTTGTACATTTTTGTCATGATACAGATATTAAAGTTAATTCATAGTGGTCTTAAAAAGCCTTAAGTTTGAGTTGGTGAAATCTGCAGAAACATTGTAGCAATGATGACAACAAACCAAAATGTCACCAAGTATTTTTGCCTAGTTTTTACTTTCTTGTGCAAATATCTTACTTCACTTTGAATAAGACAAAATTAACTTACACAATTAGCTTTTTAACAAGATATATTCTAATAGTATTTAAAAAATTGATTTAAAATTTTTTTCTAGCTCCACTGGCAGGTTATTTTATCTAAGACAGTGAAAAATGTCTTGTTATAAGTGAAATTAGTTTTTGATTTAAACTTTCTGAGAAGTGAAAAGTCTAAAGAGTTTTCCAGCTTGTCAGGGTTTAGATAAAATATGTTTAAATAGTAATAACTGATAAGCAAATCTCAGGGCAGTTTACCACACTTCAAAAATACTAAATCTTTATCGAGTTTATTTAGAATGTTTCAGCAACAAGGCAGTTCAAAGTGCTTTATATCATAAAAACACAAAAATAAAAAGTCAGAAAATCATAGAAACCAGTAACTAGTAATAAGACAAAACCAACTTACAACTAACTTTTTATCAGGATATAGGAGATTGTTTCAAGTCAGTAATTCTTTAATATTGACTAATAAATACCTGTTCCCTTGGCAGATTATTTCACTTATAACGAGATATTTTTCCCGTATTATAAGTGAAATAATCTGCCAGTGGAGCTTGTACTTTTTCATCAACATTAAGGAGGTACTGACTTAAAACAAGCTCTTGTTTCGTTTAGAAAAGCTACTTATAGGTTTTGTCTTATTTGTACAGAAACTAGACAAAAATACTTTGTAAGATTTTGTGTTTTTGCAGTGTAGCTTGGTTGTTTTATGAAATGGCATTATGCCCATGAAAAATAGATAATACCCCCTATATGCATCTGTTTATTTTGTTCTTGTTAGTTTTGTTATTTGTGATAATAAGCCGTCACTGTTGCTCTGCTTCGTCTCCAGTCCTCAAACAGCTGGAGGAGCTGCTGAGCGACATGAAGGCCGACGTCACTCGTCTGCCAGCCACCATCGCCAGGATACCCCCCGTGGCCGTGCGGCTGCAAATGTCCGAGAGGAACATCCTGAGCCGCCTGGCCAGCAGGGGGCCCGACGTCACGGCCCAGAACCAGTCCCAGACCTCACAGCAAATGCAGGTGCCGCGCTGACCAATCCCATCGCACCTTTTTTCCATCTCGCTCACTGACTGAGGCTAGTCACGCTCACCTCACCTCCATGTAGCAGATGTCGTTTATTTTACCCACCTTGTACAGCACAGTCAGGTCAGTCGTTGCTCTGCACCTATGGACAGCAGCCGGAGTTTATAGAAGGACTGGAAATGTAGATAAACGACGTGAAGCTAAATCCAAGCATTTTTCCTTCTGGGATCACCTGAGCACTGACATGCAGGCAGCGCCTGTCCCGACAGCAGCCTCCAGCGCGTGTAATATATATGTGTGTGTCATTAAACCGATCATGTTTGAGGCGTCCCGGTTCTCTGTATTAACTTTTAGGTCGCGGCGGGATTTTACTGCGTCACTTTCACCTGTAGGACCTTGTGAAACTCCCGGCGTTTTTGTTAGAAGCCGCCATGTTGTCTCTGAGTCGGTACCGGTACGTTTGATGGGTGTAAGTGTGTTTCAGGCGGGGCGGGTTACCGTGCGTCTCTACTGCAGAATGCCTCGCCGCCGATGCGTCAGGTCTGTTACCTCCTCTCCTTTCCGTCCTCCCAGCTGGCCCATCAGGTGAGCTGAACTGGGACCAGCTCTTTGTGCACACACCACAACCAGAACCATTACATTCCTAACAGAACCACAGATTTACTCAACTGAGACTTTTGCTCAAATGCTAAAAAAATAAAATAAAATAAAACCATCTCCACTTGCTTTTTGGTACATTGGACAGTTTTTGGGAAAGATAACAAGATTTTGAGTTTATTTAATTTTTCTTATTGTCTGTTGTTATGTTTTACCTTATAAAATATTGTTACAACCTTGTTGTTTTTATTGTCGCTGTTTGTTTTTATGACCTACAATAAAAAGTCAAATGTTTCTCATTCCTTCTATTCTTTCATTTCTTTAATCAAATCTGTACGTGATAAAATGTCTCAATCTTTTACAAAATAAAGTAACATTTGTGCTTTTGTAGGAGACAAATTATAAGAAAAAACTTTACATTTCTTGTCAGGTATTTATACCTGTATAGCATCGACTCCGCACTGAGGATGAGCATCATCCTAAAGGTCTTTATGTTTTGCATCTATTTTTAATAATTAATATTTATATCCCACAATCATTTCTCATATGTTGCAACACAAGAATTGAGTGTATTTTGCTCTTCAGCTTGAAGTATTTTGTACGTCTCTATCAGGTTTGCACATCTAGAGACAGAACTCTGCCCATTTTTTATTGCAAAATGCCTCAACCTTATTCATAATTCTCTAAACGACCGGAAATTATAATTATAAACGTATGACTTTTATGTCCTAAGTTCATGCGTCATAATTCTGCACCATAAAAAGCCAGATGCTGTAATTTTACTAGGCTTTCATGGTACTTTAACTGGACCATTTTAACACACAAAGGTTATGTTCACACAGCAGGTAAATGCCTTCTTTTGCCCATATGTGACATATACCCAACATTTTCACTGCAGTCTGAACGGCCCAATTCTGATCTTTTCACCCTAAAAAATCTGATCTGTGCCACTTCCATATGTGGAAATAAACTGGTTTTCAATTTGAATGGATATGACTCATTTTATGACTTTTATGTTATTGAAAAGACAGATGCTATAAATCAGGGTGTAAACAATGACTGAAAATTATAATTATGAACTTATGAAAAAAGTTTGTTACTGCATCAAATCACAATCCCACCACTCTTGGCTCTGTCTACAATCCAAACACTTCTCTACAGAAGTTGCTCTGAATTCTCCGCAAAAGGTCATTGCCATTAGTTGTGCTTTCTTTTTATTAACTTCCCTCTTGTTGTCGGCTCCCCTTGCTGAGTAAACTTTAAAATAGATCCACAAACATCTTTTATTCAAATGTGTAATAATTTCCATTATTACTCCCATAAACAAAGCGCTGCTGTGTGACGTCTGTGTTCTTCTGGTCTGGCTTTGGGGATGTAAACTGTTCACACAGAAGTCTGAGTGCGGTTGGGTTTAGTTAGTGTTATGAATTACTTCTCTGAAGTTTAAACTTCAGAAGAGTTTAAACTTCTTCTGTTCCTACTGAAGAAGAAAAATCCCCACCATGGCTGGACAATAAATCAATACCAATATATATCACGATAGGCACGTGATCATTATCAAGAGACGATATATCTGGCAGCCTAACCAACATGAACCTTTCCATGTGACGTCACGCTCTCTAGAACTCCGCCCACTTCGCCATGACGGACGTTAAAACAACTAACGCGCTCTTTTAAAGCTAGTCTTAAAATCGGATATCTGTAATCTAATATTGCTTCTATTCCGTTGATTTCTCCTTAATATGGTCATAGCATGCTGCGCGGTCGGTTGCATAAACGGACAAGAATGCGAACCAAATTTTTCATTTTACTTTATAACTTTTAATGAAAAAAGATGGCGGCGATGATAGCAGCGGTGAAATTGCAGATTTGCGGCAAACACTTTTTAGAAGGTAAGAAAACTAACGTTTTTAAACTTGCATTACAAGTAAGTATGATTAGGAAGACATCAAAAATCGCATTATGTAGAAGGTACGCTTATAATCATTAGTAACCATGGAGACAATGCAGCACCGTCATGTAGCCTAGCATTATGTATGTTAGCATCTCGTCTTTTGTGCGTTTTCTTGTTGCTCCGGTGTGAGGGGAAACACTGTTTATGACAGTGATATAAATCATGTGGTGTGAATCCAGGCAAAGTCGGTAATTTGATCAACACATCAGGAGGGAGGAGGTATGGGTTGGTTTCTAAGCTAACTACCGCCGTCTTCGAGCCCTAGAGCCCTAACCAGGTGTGGTCAGAGGAAAAGCATATATATATATATATATATATATATATATATATATATATATAAAACCCTCACCATCCTCTTCATGAGACTGTCTTGGGGAAACAGAGTGTCTTTAGTCAGAGGCTTTTTTGAATTCACTATATTACAAGATATCTTTTCTGCCAACATCCACCACTATCTACAATAACTCTTTGAAGGATTTGAATTAACATGAATTACAACATTTAATTTTCCTTTGGGATCAATAAAGTATTTCTGACTTTGAATTCAGTGAGTGGCACCAACTAAATCAGTCGTTCTTTGGTTACCTAGCAACAACTTGTAGAGTCACTTGTGGTTACCTAGTAACAATCTCTCGAGTAACTTGCGGATTAGGAGTTAAAGGTTTCATCACTGTCTCATAACTGCTTAAAAATAAAAATAAACAGCGTGGAGTGAAAACTATGGATAAAACAGGAAAGGAAACATAAACAGTTTGGTCATATTTGACATATTTAAAACAAAAAACGTATCAATAATTAACAATATTGGCCGATATGATAATCGTGACATCTTCACAGGAGGATGCTGCCACCACCGTGTCTCACAGTGAGGATGGCCTGAGTAGCAGTTTCTCTCCTTACAGCATTTTGAGCGAAGGCCTAAAGGTTTAACTTTAGTGTCATCGTCTTCTAGAGGCTTGCTGGACTATTTATGGCTGCACCTAACCGATGGCTTCCTTTTTGACGCTCTTCTTTAAAGGTCAGACTTGTGGAGGGAACAACAACTGGTTGCCCCGTCAACAGATTCTCTCCTTTTGTTTGCTTTTCTGGTTGATGCTTAGCCTGTCAGTTTGGGTGTTTGGGTATATTTGTAGCTGAGCAGCTCTCTTATTTATGTTTCATCCCTGACCTGTCTGCGGTGTTCTTTGGTCGTCATGATGCTTTTTGTTCACCGATGTTCTCTAACAAATAATAATAATCAGTATTGATTTTACTGAGTTATTATTGGAGTAATCAGTTACTACTTGAGTTCTGAGAGTTTTTTTTTATCTTAAATGAAAAAATTCTTGTACAGAATATTTAATTACAGCTCTAAATGTGTTATTTCAGAAAATTACCTTTTTTTTAGAGTCTGTATACTCCAGTTAACAATTCATCCATCCATTTTCTTTACACTCTTGTCCCTCAGTGGGGTCCGGAGGGTTGCTGGTGTGCATCTCCAGCTAACGTTCCGGGCAAGAGGTGGGGGTCACCCTGGACAGGTTGCCAGTCTGTTGCAGGGCAACACAGAGACAAACAACCATGCACACACACCTAGGGACAATTTAGAGAAACCAATTAACCAGACAGTCATGTTTTTGGACTGTGAGAGGAAACCAGAGTACCCGGAGAAAACCCAGGTATGCACAGGGAGAACATGCAAACTCCATGCAGAAAGACCGGGGCTGGGAATTGAACCCAGAACCTTGTTGCTGCAAGGCAACATATCTACCAACTGCACCACTGTGCAGCCCAATTAACAATTTGATTACTAAATTAGTTGACTTTTAGTTTAATAATCGACTCATCACAGTTAATACAGTTAATCGCTTCATTTACACAAGATTTTAATTAGATGTACCAGAATAAAAAATGCAAATGCACTCAACACTTTTTTCACTTTTCCTCACAAATATGTACTACTCTCTTTCAGTCTATTTAAAAAAATGTCAGTAAATCAGCAGTTTGTGTGAACTGGCTTTTCAAATCTTCTTTTTGGTCAATTTTTTCCTACAATTTGATGTCCTGTCTCGTCTATCTGATAATGATATTATGTTCTTTTATTTGAACGCTGAGCGTGAGGAGCTCTCTTATCGTTTGCATGCAGGCCTCGAAAGACGGGGCAAAATTTACATGGAGGCAAATGTAGATCCAGGGTGGTGATAAAAGCCGGACCGCTCTTCCTCGTGGAGCCGGTTGTGAGCGGAGGGTCAGGGGCGAAGCGGGCAGGAAAAGACACATTTTCCTCCTGCAGATAGTGAAATAATTAGGAAGAATTATAGTAAATTACAGGGTGGGAAGGGCGGCGTGGCTTTGATAGCTTATCGTAGGAAGACTTGTTGGCTGGAGTCGGGCTGCTTGTTGATCAGTCACCAGAAAATGGAGAAAGGAAGAAGAGGGGAAATAAACTGCGAATGGAAAAATCCATGACAGTTTTCACTCAAACCTTGATTTCCAGCCGTCACTTCCTGATTGGGACAAACCCAACGCTGCGCAGATCCCAACAGGAGCCCCAGCAATGTCTTGTGGGTGAGTGTTTTACATTTTACCGATGCCTTTGTTTTTATTTCCAACAAGATGCTGTAATTTTTTTCTCCTGCTTTCACTTGTTTTCCACTTTGCTGCTTTTCTTTTTTTTCTGTTGTTGAATCTGGTGGTTTGTTGGGAAATTGTCTCAGACATGTGACTTATTGATTGAACGCTGGTAAAAAGTTATTTCATTAGACGAGAAAAAACGTGAAACCACTTAGCTTTTAGTTTGCTTTTTTAAATTTACTCATTTTATTTTGAGCTTTTGGTTTTAAAGTAAAAGATAAACGGATCTAAAACATGAAATCACACCGATACGTTGACGGTCAAGCAGCTTTACGTTTGATCAGAGATGATGATAAAAAATCTCTGAGAAATTGATGTGAAATTGTTTCACTTTGGGTCAGACTCAGAAAGCAATAAAATTTAAACTAAAGTCGATTTTCTAGATTTTTCGTTCCTTCTTTCTTTGTCTTTTTAAGTTTCTTTCTGCCGTTCCTCCTCATATCCATCCTTCCTTCCTTGCTTGTCATTTTTTCTTTTCATCTCTCCTTCCTCATCTTCCTTCGTTCCTCACCTTCCTTCGTTCCTTCGTTCCTTCGTTCCTTCCTTCCTTCCTTCCTTCCTTCCTTCCTTCCTTCCTTCCTTCCTTCC
>NW_015113058.1:44003-48615 GCF_001443285.1 Poecilia latipinna | reverse complement strand
CCTTCCTTCCTTCCTTCCTTCCTTCCTTCCTTTTATAATAACATTACATTTAACAATAATACATTTATAATAACCCTGTAAAATTGCTGAAGTCCCTCAGTTACGTTTATTTCATTGAAAATATTTGATTATTACTAATACTGTTACTATTGTAACTCCGATGAAAAAAAATCCATTAATTAGGTATTTTTTCCCCTACTGAATAAATGTCCAAACATTTCTGGTTGAATTTATAGATGATAAAAGTCAGACTATGGAGTTTGATAAAACTTTTAAGTCTTTTTGCACATCATTACCAGTAAATAGTCAAATGGTTACGTGCATGTTTGATGCTAGACGTGCTCAGATAAGGATCGTCGACGGGTTTTAACCAGCTAATACACTAAAGAGGAACACAACTGAACGGCTTCATGCGCGGAAGAAGTTGTGTAATCAGTGTGAGCATTAGAAGCAAACCTGCATTAAACTCCTGCAAGCGGCAACAATCTGGTGCTCTGCTGCAGCTTCATGTGTTGCAACGCTCAGAGCATTGACCAAACAATCGGGGGAAACATTGTTGTTGTCACTCTGCGGCTGCAACAACTCAACCAGAATGAGCGCTGCACGTGTGTGTGCGTGTATGTGTGTGTGTGTGTGTGTGTGTGTGTCTGGAGGAGGGATAAAAAGTCAAAGCAGCTTTATAACTGTTGCAGAGCGCCACAGTGAAATGAGAGGAATAAAATGCAAGCAGCCGGTGTTAACCACGACGACACCTGCAGGGCTGCATGTGTGCTAAAATGTGCTAGCGCGCGTTGGGGGCAGGGAGGAGCGCTCCGTGCTTTATGTGTATTCCTCCACAATTCGTCACTCTGAAAGTTTTAAAGTTGGCTCTGAGGAACTGGTTCAACGTGGATGTGGATGGAAACTATTAGTGGATTAAACGCAGACTGTTTGTTTGTGATGCTTTACGAGGAAGCCTTTTCTATTATCCTGTACAAAATGACTAATTTTGATGAAATGTTTACCCCTGCAAATACTTTGGCAGCTCAAACACACCCACACAGGCGCGCTTTGCACGGGGGGGTCAGATCGCAAATGAGGAAGTGACTCTGACCTTTGTGTGTTACATGCACACACAGTCATACACACCTGGAAGTAAAGGATAAACGGCAGCAGTGGCAGACAGGTGGGAAGGTTGAGACACGAAAACGTCAGAGTTTTTTCACTTCTGAACTTCTGTGAAGCACGATGGAGTAGCTGGTGGATCCACCAGTGAATGGATCTGCACAGGAAACTCCAATGATGGAGCCGAAACCTTCTCTGCTCTGAGATTCGATGAGGTCTTGTTGTGGTCGTCATTAAGAAACGAGAAGAAACGAGAGACAAGAGCGAGAAGAAGAAGAGAAAAAAGCTGCGTCTCTATCTGCTGGAGGAATTCCGGCCTGTCAGCTATTTTTGTTCCTGTGTTGCTTTCACTATTTTGTGAAAGGAGACGTAAAAAGGAAGGAAGAGAGCGAACGACGCA
Organism: Poecilia latipinna; assembly: GCF_001443285.1. NCBI lineage: Eukaryota > Metazoa > Chordata > Actinopteri > Cyprinodontiformes > Poeciliidae > Poecilia > Poecilia latipinna. The sequence goes on along the minus strand of NW_015113058.1, from coordinate 47,111 downwards.
GAAGGGGGAAGAGACAGACGTATACTGTGTGAACGTCCCGGCGAGTGACAGTTGTTTTCAGGAGCAGCTGAGAAGAGTAAGTGTTTACCTGCTTCTGGTTGGCGCTGGGTCGAGGTAGGAAGAGGTCAGACTGCAGGAAGGTGCTGAGAGGAGGAACATTTATTAGTGTTTTGTGAATGTGATGCAATAAAGCGAGAGATAGATGCGACAGTTTTGATGTTAGGTGGCAAGACGTACGTGTAAGTCTTCTGGTTAGCGTCTGCGGCAGCAGATGTGCAAGAAAGGGAGAACTCGTATTAAAGTGCACAAGGAGAGAGGAAGTAGCTAAAAAGTTAGTCTTTACTCTGTTTTTGTGAGATTAAGGATCTAAAAGGAAAGAGAAAAGGCTTGTGCTTTTGAGTTTGCACGTGTGGCACAGGTACAAGTGACTCTTGTTCTCTCTCGTCCCAGAAAAAGTGAGGAGACGACATGGTTCGGTGAGTCAAAGCCTGCGCCGGACTCTGTAACGCTCCGTTAGTCATCTCTGGTCGTGTCTCTTTTGTGTTTGCTTGATGACAACTTCTCTGTTTCCATTCCTCCTTCTCGTCTTTCGCCAGACGTTCACTGACTCTGCTCTGTTCCTCTATCATGTGATTTCTCAAGACTTTTTGTGCGAAACACTCTGCTTTAGACGAAAAGGAGGCTCTAAAGTTTAAAATCTGTGTATCCTCAAGATTTGAGTTCTTTGAATCTCTTGTTTCTGTGTAAAAGACAATTTTAAAGTTTAAATTGTGTAATCTGTGCTTTAATGTTGCTGTTAAACGCAGAATAAAGCTGGCTTACATGATGCATTAAGTTAAAAGAAAAATATCTCAGGAATCAGTATCTCTTTCAAAAATGAGGAAAACCGGCAAACGGTAGCTGGTTAAAATGCTACCTGACCCAAAATTAATTGACCGACCGGGTTGGTTTTCTTTTTATTTGTGGCTCATTCACACCACAGCCACAAACACTTTAAATGAAGTTTTTGATTTAAAAAGAACATATTTATATGCTGCATTTTCATGTTTCTGAGCTCAGCTTTCGTGCCAGATTTCTGGGTTACGGATGTTAGATGGGAGGTCTAGTGAATTGCCGTAACTTCATCTTTCTTAACATAATTCAGTGAAGCTGCTGATGTAATTTACATGTTGAAATTGTTTCATAATCAAAAGTGTTTCTGATTCAGAGTTAGCAGAAAGAATAAAACATTTTCTCTACAACGAGGATGTTTCTGTTAGAGTCGATGCTGAATGAAGAGCAAAATAGCAAAAACACAAAATGTGATTATAGTAACCTAATCTGATCAGAGCATTGGTTTTATACTTAGTTTTAGTTATTGTAGTTCATGTTCAGAAAGCGACCAAGCCGTTCTTGTGGGCCTGTTATTTAATCTCTGTCTTGTGGTATAATGGTGCTGACAACCATGGTTGGTTGGTTGTCTAAACCTCTTCATTCTTATCGGAGACAAATGCTCCTTTTTTTTTTGCTTTCTGTCTCTGCCTCACTGCATGTGATGCAGGTGGTTCCACAGAGACATCACTGGTCTGCAGGCCGAGGAGATCCTGAAGTCTCGAGGCATCCATGGCAGCTTTCTGGCTCGACCCAGCAAGAAAAATGTGGGCGATTTCTCCCTGTCCGTCAGGTACTAACTGGGCTTACTGAGCTCCGCCGCTCTCCTGTGGATCCTGATTTTACGCTCGCAGCTGCTTTATGTACTTCCTAATTTCCTCTGTAGACTTTAAACGTCGCTGAATACAATAAAAGTGGAGATATTTAATGAATGTGTGGACGTCATGTGACGGAGAAAGGCTAAAAATAAAATTCTTCGCGATGCAGGTTTCTAAAAGGGGAAACTATTGCTGATAAATCTGCTGTCCGCATGTCAGACGTTGTGAAGCCTTTGCCCTTTAGACTCAGCCGGGTTTCACTGATTGTAAAATTATCCTCTGTTGTAGAGCTTTCCCCTCTAACAGGTGATTCATTAATGCGCCTTTCGCTGCTTCAGAGACATTTCGCCACAGAAAAGTTGTTGGAGGTTTCCTAGAGGCGCCAGGAGTAAACTCGGTCATTCAGTAATAACGTCGTTGGTTTCATTATTTGGGGCTTTTTTGCATGTTGAGGAGAATTTGAGGTGAAATAAATAGCCACACATAGAAACATGTGCACGCTTTGCATTTTAAAGTGGACAACCTGTCGGCAGGATGAATGTTTAAACCAATGATTTCTGCAAAGTTAGTGTAAAAAACGCAGCTGATTTGGAATCCTGAAACACATTTTTACCAATTTGTATTACAGATCAATAAAATTGATGACTGTAACTAGATGATGAATTAGAATTAACTGGATCTTATAAATATAATTTGTGTTAGACTTATAACATGGGTAAATGTATTTTTAAAAGTGAAATAATCTTCCAGCAGAACTATTGCTTTTTTATCAATATTATGGAATTATTCACTTAAAGCAATCTCCCATATTTTGCTGAAAATCTACTTGTAAGTTAGTTTTGTCTTATTTCAGGTGAACTAAGATATTTGCAGTAGAAACTAGACCAAATATTTGGACAAATTTGGCGTTTTTGCAATTTCTTGAAGTGTCTTTTACCATTTAAACATATTAATTCAGTTTTATCTGATGTGAAAAATGCCAGATTAAACCCTGACGAGCTGGAAAAACTTTCTCACTTTCCGTTTAGTTTTTTGACTGGTTTTCTTTCTTCAGGGTGAGTGAACAGGTCACCCACATCCGCATCCAAAACACAGGAGACTACTACGACCTGTACGGCGGGGAGAAGTTCGCCACCCTGTCGGAGCTGGTGGAGTATTACACTGCAGAGAACGGCATCCTTCAGGACAAAGACGGGACGATCATCGAGCTCAAATATCCCGTGAACTCCTCCGACCCGACCACAGAAAGGTCTGACCTCCCTTACTTATTCATTTGCATATATATAGTCATGCAGAATAAGCTTTCACAAGGCATGACTCTGTATTGGACGTGTCCGTTCATATAGCTCATGTAGAGATGCACCAATCCGCTTTTTCATTACCAATATCTGAGGTTTATTATCAGCTGATACGATACGAT
>NW_015113058.1:24855-40222 GCF_001443285.1 Poecilia latipinna | reverse complement strand
ATTCAAAGCAGTCGAACGTTGTCGAATGAGGATTTTTAGGAGCTGAAATGGGGCAAAGAATGTAAATCTGGTGGTTGTGGCTCAGTAAAATGGGTCCCGGTGGTGTCCTTGATGTCCAGCGCCTGCAGCAGCAGTCGGTGTTTGACTCATTTTGTCTGTTGGCCTTTTTGGTGGGGTCTCCACCTTCACTTTCGGGTTAGCTGAGACAACGTTTGGTTAGGTGGTTAGGCTAAAAATAGTCCGCCGTGACCAGCTACATTTCCTCCAGCAGCCGTTATGTTGCAAGGACAAAAAGCGTCATTTGTCTGTTTCTTTAATGTTCATTCAGTCTTTTCCTCCGGGGGATAAGCTCTCATTTAAGGAAATTTGAGGTGTTGCAGCATCTTTGTTGATCACAGTGTGAGTCAGTAATAAAACGCCCACCTTTAAGAGCTGCAGCGCATTTATTCCTACATCTGGTTCTGTTTGCTGGATTAGAAGAAACAAGAGATAATCGGCGACATAATTCAGCGAAAACACAGTCCTGTCATGGCATCAAGTTTAGCTGGGCGATAAACTGTCCCAGAAGTTATTGCGATAAGCGATAATATTGTTGTTTTGAGACCATTTTTAAGTCATGTAATGGTAAAGGCGTAATAATAAAGCAGAAGCACATTCTCAAAGATCAATAAAATTTAAATTCTAATCAATATTTAACGCTGGAACTGGAAGGTGTTTTAAATAAATAAACAAAACAACAAATAAAATTAATTATTAAGTGTCTTTAAACAAAATATTCATTCAGTAAAAGGGATAATTGAGTCCAAGGCACCAGACTGAAGACTTTTTATCAACCAGTTTTCAGTAGAAAAAGAGAAAAATGACAAATCATGCAAGTGGAAATTATTGAGTTAATTTTGATTTATCAATGATTTATTGCTTATTACAACAGGTGCAACTCAATAAATTTAGATTATTTCATAAACTCAATTCAAAATTGAACACAGATTAAATTATTTAAAGTGTTTTTATCTGTTAATGTTGCTGCTGCTCTCAAAAAAATTACATTTACTAAAAATTTTTAAATAAAAATTTCATTTTTATTTGAAACTTTGGCATGAATTACTGCATCAGAGCAGCGTAGCATGGAGACGACCAGCCCAGGTTTCTTTAGTAATCTGGATTATTGTTCTGGTGCCTCTCACTTCTCTCTTGGCTCACGGATTATCAGCGGGGTCGAGGTCGGGTCAAGTTTTGGTACCTTTGGCGTCGTGGGCAGGTCCTGCTGGGAAATGAAATCAGGTCTCCATAAAACGTTTTAGCTGAAGGAAGTACAAAGTGCTCTGAAGTTTCCTGGTAGACGTCGACTGTGAACCTCGAAAACCACACTGGACCAGAACAAATCATCTCTGACTGTGAAAACCTAAATTCTAGAAACATTTGTCTCTCCACTTCACTTCCAGACATGAAATTCAAACTAAAATCTCATCTGAAAGCAGGACTTTGGACCTCTGAGCAGAAAGTCCAGTTACTTTTCTCTGCAGCCCAGATGAAACATTCCTGATGTCTTTAATCATGTAACGTAGCTCATCTTCTGGAAACATCCGTCGTAATCCTCAATGCACTTTTTTCTGCCTCATTTTTTCCTTCCACTAACTTTCCCAAAAGTGTCGAGAACATAAAATCTCTGATAAAAAATTACATTTTAATAAACTCTAAACCACAATCATCAAATACACACTTGAAATCTCTGTGTGTGACATATTTACCTATATATGAGTTTATTATGACAGAATTACGTGAATAGATTTATTATCGGTGATATTCTAATTTATAAAGATGGACTTATATTTCAAAACGTTTTATCTGCTTTTTCACTCCTGTGAAATAGATGGAAAAGATTTGACCTGAGATGTTCTTCCAAAGTTTAAATTAGATCTGTATTTATTTTTTCATGCTGTCCTACAGCAGGAATCTTTTTTTTAAGATCTTCAGAATGATTTATTATCTTTTAAATACTAAAACAAATTAAAAAATTAAATCTTGGATGTTTATTCCTCCAATATATCTACATCTGTTCAACATCTTGTTTTTCTACCTCCAGTTTCTCACGGTTTAGTTGCATTTTTGTTCAGGATTTTAAAAAAGATCCTGAACAAAATCTATGTAGATCCATGTTTTCATATTTTCCTGCTTTTCTGCTAACTTTAATGACACTTTAGAAGGATAAAAACCTCAGAACGAATAAAATGCATCCATCTAAAAACTAAATATAAATTTGACATTTTGACAGCTACGTCTGGCTTCATTTTTTCACCTCGGGACGAATCAGAAACTTGATTTCGCGTTGAGGAAACTCGCCTGTCGGTTCTTGCGTTTTTGGGAAATGTGATCGTCTTTCTCACGTCTTTGTTTGGGGTCTAACCAAACCCTGTGGTGATGACAAAAAGAAAGTTTTAATTGTGGGGTTCTAGTTTTAGTTCCTTTGTGAAAACTTTGTGACTGATGGTGAGATATTGGTCTTAAGTGACAATAAGCAAAATAAATTTTTGAGTCAGAGCTGGTTAGAGCAGCTCAGGGAAATGCAAATGAAGAAACTGGTGCATTTAATTTGTTCAAGAAAGCTGGAATCTTTCTGTTTTTAGGTTAAATTTCAGCTAAAGTATTGTTCTGCCCTGGTTATTTCAGAATAACAGTATTAATGTCATACGGGTGAAATTCTTTACTATTTTTTAATTGATAAATTGAATTAATTGTATTTTATCTACATTTTATACATTTTGCATGCGATTAATCTACAGAACGATGGAAATTATGAGCAAAGGAAGTTAGATTGAGACCGAAATTTATTTCTTCGTTTGGTTTCCGCCCACAGGCTTCTATTTGTTTTTTTTATTTTAAGTATTACCATAGTTATTACCAGTGGCAGGAAATATCATCATCCCAGAAATAAAAGTTGCAATAAATTGTCTTTAAAACGTTGCTATTACTAAAATATGTTATTATTTTAAGTATGCTGCAAATTTTATTTCAGTTCACTTTTTCCTAAGTGCCAGTTTTCATAGGAAGCTGTTTCTGAAATGAACTTTAGTGCTTTTCTTTAGCTTTCAGTTTTATATTTAAATTGAACAAAGCAAATTGTGAAAACATACTTTTTAAAAATATATACACTAAAGTCTTTCTTTGGATGATTTGGTTAAATAATTATTAAATTATTAGTCTGTCTTTAATTCATATGGCAGATTAAGGATAAAATCCTTGATAAAATCATCATTATTGAAAAGGACTGTGACTGAGCTGTGAACATATACGCATTTCTTTTCACTTTAAGAGGAGATTTCACAAGAATTTGAGTAGCCAAATAAAGCAATAATATTTTTAATTTAACTTTCTACGACATATTCAGTTTATGTGTTGTGCTCTTGAATTAATTTACCAGTTTCTGCAAGGCATTAAAAAGTCTTGAATTATTATTTTTTTTATTTTCAGGGCGTTTATGAACTCAGACTTTCCATTCAAAGTCCTTGGTGGCGTCCTAAATTTGCACATTTGTTTATTCTTTGCTATTTCTTAAATACTGTAGTTCTTACTGATGAAACAATGTTTCATAACTCTTTGACAAAACTACAGTAGGAGTTTAAAGCTAGATGTTTATTTTCAACCAGCTAATTTGTCTTGAAAATAGAGCAGCTTTATCAAGGTTTGGCATAAAATCAAGAATGTCAGTAGTTGACTCAAACCCATCTGTAATAACCGAGACGTTTGAATGTGTTGGCACCTCTTTAAGCTGAACTGAAACAGGATTATACAGTAAGATTTTCAAGTAGTGCCCTTTATTCAGTTGTTTTATTATCGGAAAAACTCTCATTAGCGCCTGTTGCTAAATATAGCCTCTAGATGATACAGATAATTCACGTCTGCATGCGTGCTAGACGATTCTTCCTGCTGCAGTGGCGCCTTATTGAAACGCTCTGCAACCTTAATTTGGCCAGGAGAAAACTCCTTGAGGTCAACGATCTCCTTTACAAGATTCATTTTAATGCATTCTTAGCTAAACTTTGCACCAGTATTTGCGTTTTTTGCGCAGAATGCACATAAATCGATGATGTTGCAGCTGGAGGTGGAGGTTTTCCTTCCACCTGGAAACACGGAGCTGCTCTTATGAAGCATGCCGATGTCCAGCTAAGTCTGAGTGAAGGACACTAGTTTCTGCTGCATTTTGTGAAAATCAACTGCGAGCTGGAAGCTGTGCCCTCTAACCGCCCCACCCCTCCTCATCCTTCTCTCTCTCTCTCTCTTTCTGACAGTTGTCTAACTTCCCTTTTGTTTCTGCGGTTGGAAACTTTAAGTTTTGACACTTTTGAAAGCAATGGCCAGACCCCGCTTGCTTGCCTTCCTCTATTGCACACTCCATCATGTTCTTGCTTACTCGCTATCTTCCTCATCTAACGCAAACTTTCTGTTGTTTCAGAAAAGTGTGCCTGCATGCATTTCCTCACGTTACCTTGCAGTGCGCTTGTCCTGATATAATTTCCCAGAAAAAGATGTGAACTCATTAAGAAAGATTTGACTTTGGTTACTAATATAAGAGATCTGCATCAGGCTAGTTTGCAGCTTCTGCAGAGCTGCATGAGAAGAGGTTTTTTGGAGCATCGTTGCATGCGGTTCTTGAATCTTATTTCATCTGGAAGAATTTTCCAAGCTGGAAAAGCAAAAAGACAAAATTGAAGCTTGCACAGAATTAAGTAGAAAACGAGAGGCAGCTTAATTTACTGCAGAAGGTAAGCAAAGGGAGGGGCATTAGTGGATGTAACATATCGAAAGGGGGCAGGCTAAAAATACTCTGTCCTGTTCAGCCACGAAATCTGTCATCAGAAATTTTCCGACCGCAATGCAGGAAGTTTAGAAAAAGAAATCGAGAACTGTGCCTAAAATTAAGTCAGACTCAAGCTGCATTTGTACATTCATGGACTCAAAAATACACTGCAGAGTTATGGACAAAAATAAATCCAACCTGGTTATAGCAGCTGCACATGCTGTTTTAATTCAGACGCTCGTTTTTCTTAATTGATTTTATAAGTGCTTCAGATTTAAAGTGTCATACTCAATCCATGATGCAGTGATCCACACCACTGCAGAGCCTTGAACACACCGATGGCTGACCTTAGCACAAGAGTCACAACCTCGACTTTTTCTCACCTGTGAGTCTGTAGGAGGCTGGGAAATCTAAAAATAATAATAAACTTTTCTCACAGAAAGCTTGCAGAATAAAAATACATGCAAGACTCCGAGCGTGCATTTCACTTAATATGTCCAGTCGACAGCCTCACCCTGCCACACAAATTTAGTCTTCATCTTGCATAACCTCTCAGGGAACTAAAAATATAATGTAATTTCACTGTTGAGAGTGTGGGAATGTTATTTATACAACTGACTTTGTGAAACAAAGAATGTGGTTTACCCTGCCTGCAAAAGAAACACAGAGGAAATATCCTGGCCTCAAAGAACACAGCGAAGCTTAAAAGTAAGTACACCCTCGATCAGTTCCAGGGGTTCCTGGATGATGTAACCTTTGCCAGGTTCTAAAATAATTTTCATCTGACCACTTGCACTCAAAACAACATGCTGTGCATTGTGAATGCTAAATTAAAGCCCATCCCAATGCAAAGCATGCACAAAAATACTTAAAACCTCAAATTTACATTCTTACATTTCTTCTTTTACTGTTTTTTATTTGTACTGACTAACGAAAATAAGCAAAACAGATGGTAAAGTCAGTTTACTTTAAAAAGAAAGAGACATTGTAGGTATCTCATCAGTATCATTAAATTCATTTAAATACTGTAAAAACGGTGAACGTGTGTTTTATCAGTTTGCGTCAAACCTACTTGACATTTATTTTGAGGTAAAGCGAACTTGCCTAACCTAAAATAATTTTATTTCTTTTAAACACCGAACAAGAACACTTGGGTAAAGTGAGATCATCCTGCATAAAAGCTGCACAAAAAGCTAAAGAAGTGGGAAAATAAAGATAGATGTGCCTTCACATAAGCATATAACGTCACTGAGCAGAAGTTCCCCATGCAGGAGCTGCAAGTTTGGACCTGAGCAAAGAACATACACTCAGATACCACGTCAAGTCTCAGATGGTGCCAGTAAGTTTTCGTTAGTGTGGACTTGTGGTGCAGCAGAGGAAATAAAGCTCTTCTGTGAAATTTCACACTGGTTAAAAAAAGTTATATTTGGCGGTGCAAGATTTCAGGTCACATTTTGATTAAGAATTGTTCTTCTTTGATTTCCTCTGAAGGTCAAAGAGGCAGAAATGAACTGCAGCGTAGGCAGCATTATGTCATTAAATCTATTTTGATATTATAGGACACCTCGGCAGAAAATTATAAGACATACACAGGCTATTATTTGGCATGATGGAGGAAACTGGAAAAAAAAGAAGCTTTTAGCATTTTGGACAGCTACCACTGAAGCCAGAATGTGGCAAAAATGTGGGCTGTGCATTTGGATAATTTGCATTGTGATGAACTAATGTGTCTGTCAGATAGACTAATAAAGTAAGACATAACATGATGTTCGCAGAAACTTTTTTTGTGTGAGGAGCTACATTTCAGGTTTTGCATGTGCAGTTTAGCTCATCTTTTATCTTGATGCATTTAAATCTGAGAGAAAGTCATAATTTTCATCATTAATGGTTTATTACATTAAATTACTTACAGTCGATTAACCAATATTTTCCTTTTAGACCTTCATTTTATTTTGTAGTTCTGCTGCCATCCAGCAGAGTGCGCCGCTCCTTAAGCGGAGCCACTTTATTCAGGAATAAAGATGGCGGCGCCTACCAGAAGGGGAAAGAAAAACGGTTCAGAGCCTGGTGTAGCATGGAAAAAATGCTCTTTATGCGGTTCTGTGTTGAAATGTCAACAGTGGACAGCTCCTTTAAGTTTAATTTTATTAGCGTTTATTCAGCCGAGGTGCTGCATGGCGGAGTAGCTTTAGCATATTGTGAAAAATGTAGCCGTTTATGTTATGGGGACGGTTGGTCCTGTTGATACAAGAGAAAACTCCGGTTTTTAAGACAACAGCGGCTTATCAATTAATGGTTAAACTTTAGATTAACTCATTAATCAATAACTTGTACCTCTATACCCACCCTGTCTTTATAAAGCTTTAGATCCTGAAGGGAATTGATTTAATAAATGTGTTGCCATGGTTACTGCGAGGGTAATCACAAAAGTAATGGCCTAAAACTCACTTCCTCAGGCGCTCATTAGTCATTTTGTCCCTGTGGAAGTTTGCGATTGGTTTCTAACTTTTAAAATTTTGTTAGAGTTAAACTTTCTTTGTTAAAACGCTGACTTTTTTAGATGGTTAATCTAAAAAAGATGTTTTTTAGATGGTTAATCTAAAAAAGTCAACACCCGTGAAATTCACGGGTGTTTTCTCACCTTGGCCAGAGCTGCTGCAGCCTTTGTCTTCTCAGGATGAGGCTGTGAAACTTTACCACAAACGCGACTAATTTACCCCAGAGATTTTAAATGTGAATCATGAGTGTGCCTCTGCCTCCCCCTCAGGTGGTACCATGGTCACCTGTCCGGCCCAAACGCAGAGAAGCTGCTCACCGCCCGGGACGAGCCGGGCACCTTCCTGGTCAGAGAGTCGCTGTCCAAACCCGGAGACTTCGTCCTCTCTGTCCTGACGGATGAAATAAGCAAAAACGGATCGAAGAGGGTCTCTCACATCAAGATAATGTGCCAGGTGTGTCTTTTTTCTTCTTCTGTGTCTAAACAGAAATAGGAGGGCGTAAAACTGACTCACATCATGCAGCAATACTGAGGGTTATTCCCAGAGTTGTGCAGAGAGGGCTAAAATATAATTTCATTTCCCTGTCTTATGCAATAACAGATTTTTGTTCCTAATTCAACTGTCAGGTGTTGACCATCTGTTCTCTGTGGCTGCTAAAGTATTAAAAATAACTTTCTGTAAAAAGTCAAGAAAAGGAAACCGTTTCCTGGCCTCATTAGGTGTTGAATTCTATGGAAGCAGAAATGAGAAGAAATTTGTAAATAATCACTTCCAAAGTCATCATCTGCTGTTGCGATTTCATTTTTAGCTCACTGAATTCACTATTTAGCCTGTTTAAATGGAAGCTATTGTTCCTGTGCAGCGCTACGGAGGAAACGATCTCTTAAGGCTCTTAAAGGTGATTTTTAAGAAGCTTGCAGCTCAGATCAGGTGCAGTTTCACCGGTCCATCGCGCTCTAATCCTCTGAGCTTGCTTCTGTTAAAAGCAGCAGGTGAATGTGGCACCATGCACTGACAGGGAATTGCCAAAGTATTTACATCTCTAAAACCTTTTCACGGTTTTTCATGCTGTAGCCACAAACTTCAATGTGTTTTATTTGGATTTTCTGTTTCACACCCACACAAAGTAGTGCTCAATTGTGTCGTTGAAAGATGACTTCCACGTGTTTGTTGTGTCCCCTGCATGGCTTTATAATGTTTTTTTTGTTGTTTTTTTTTTACAATTACCTGAAAAGTGTGGCGTGCATTATATATATTATATACATATTTATATGTATTATAATTATAATTATATATATATATAATTTTTTTTATTTACCATCATTGACTGACATTTTTCTTGACATTAAATCTAAATTATTATCATGATGGGAAATTTTTCATGAATAAATTATAAACTACCGACTGTATGTGCAGAGCTGTGTGTTTCGATCCAGTCCGGTTTTCTTCCAGAACGGCCCTTCATTTAGCTCCATGCATTTCCACTTCTACTCACACCAGCTGAAGAAAAGTGTCCCCACAGCATGATGCTGCCACTGCTCTGTTTCATCACGTTATGTGCAGTGTCATTTTTGCTTGTCAGACAGAACGTTCCATTTTGGTCTCTTCTGACCACAGAACTGTCTTCTACGTGTTTGTTGTGTCCCCTGCATGGCTTGTGGTATCGACCAGATTCTCCTGTCGGAGCTTCGGGTCTCTGCAGCTCCTCCAGAGTTACCGACGGCCTTTTGGCTGCTTCTGTGTTTTCTGCCCTTCGTCCTTGCCTGTCAGTTAAACCATTTGTAAGAGAATCAGATTCAGACCTTTATTTCTGTCCCAATGGGCAATTAATTTTACAGCAAGTCACAACAAAAACACACCAACAATTAATATTTGGCTAGAGGGAAAATATTAATCAAAAATTTATATTAAAAAATTATACTAAAAATGTTGATACAAAAGGCCATGTCTTGGAAGGTTTGCTGTTTTTAGATTACTGGCTATTTTATGCCTTTGCAGAACAGTTGTGCATCTCACTGGTGTAACTTTTAAAGGCATTTGACTGCATGACTGGATTTTAATCTAGGGTTACTGTGCTAAAGCGGGTTGAATAAACATGCATGGTGCATTTTTTTAAAGTTTTATTTGTGTGAAAAAAGTTTTAAATGATTTATTCTCTCCACTTACTACTTTTATGCTACTTTTTGCATAAAATCTTCATGAAACACAGTTTGAAAAAATTAAACTACAGTAGGCATTGAGGCATGTCAGTGGGAATTTATCTTATTTACAACCAGCAAATTTCTCTTGAAAATGTAGAATTTTTAACAAGGTTTGGTATAAAATCTGCATTTGACTCAAACTCTTCTATAATTACTGATGAAATCTCTTGTTTGAAGGTGTTACAGCGTCTGAAATTGAGCTTAACTAACATTTTAAATAAATACAACGAAGTCTTAAAAAGTGAAAACTGGAGTTGTTAGTGAGTCAAGTTTTTATGTCCAGTATTACAGTTTTATGGCTGTAGGTCAAAAATACTCCTTGCATAGTTTGTTTAACGTTAATTACTTGATATTTTAATTGCATGGCTTTTCTTTGAATCATTTCTTCATCTGTATGAGGTTTATTTAATTGATGTTTGATCAAGTACACATTAACGGTGTAATTCTTTGTGATTTGTGCAGAATGACCGGTACACGGTCGGAGGCTCAGACATGTTCGACACGCTGACAGATCTGGTGGATTTTTACAAGCGCAAAGGCATCGAGGAGATTTCTGGAAACTGGGTCCATCTCAGACAGGTCTGACTTGTTTATGAAACTGCAGTGAGTGTGCAACGCAGCTCACAGCGTGGCCACACGGATAGGAAAAATTAACTCACACATTTGCATTTGGCCTTTAAGGGGTGTGGTGTGGCGCTTTCATTAGCGTGTCTTTGATCTCGTGTCCTTTTTCTTCTTCCTGCAGCCCTACTTCTCCACCAGGGTGATCGCGTCAGACATCGACAGCCGAGTGAAGCAGTTGGACCTCACCTCAGACAAGCCGCTCGAGGGCGAAGGGGAAAAGAGCAAAGCTGGCTTCTGGGAAGAATTCGATGTGAGATTAATCTGGCCTAAGTTGTATTTATATCAACGATTTGGTGTTTGGTTTTTTTCTTCTTTAACGGGTGAAACACAGGAACCTCCTGAAGTGGGCCAAATTAAAATAAACACCAGTCGCCTTTTCAGAAACTTTCCATCAGCGTTTCTACTTTCACTTCATTATTACAGGGCAGAAACTAGGGCAGACATTGTGTGCGACTCTCTTGTGGGGGGTAATATACAAGATGAGCCTCGTTTTTTTTTATTTTTACAGCCTTAACGGGCTTACGATGACATACGATGTCAGCAATTTGTGATCAGAGTTAACGGCAGGGTTTGTGAAATGAGTGACATCTTTTTCATTTCTGATTTAACTGAATGTATTTTTAGCAAATGAACTCACTGTTGCTACTAAACATGGCTATTCTGACCTGCGAGCGTTACCAAACTTCATTTTACGAAGCATAAACTCTGAGAGAAGCAACAAGAGTTCACAACTGGAAACTAAAATTAGGATGTTTCAGATTACCCACCAACCACGTGTCATTTACACACATATTAATGTTACTTCATGGTAATAGTGGAGGAAACATTCAGAGACATTAGTCAAATAAGACTTCATTAAAATATGTAAGGTTTAGATGTAAACGGTGCATCTTTTGACTTTTATATTTTAGATTATATCAACTTCCTCTTATTTCTTCATTCTTTGCTTCGGAGTTTTTTAATCTTTCAAGGTGTCTACTGAATTTTCCTCTACACTCTCAAAGTATTTCCGGCAGGTTTCTCACCCATTTTATCATTATTTTAGAGGGGAGTTTTTGTTGCTAAGCTCCACAACAAGAACAAATAAACAGAAAGCCTTAAATTTTAGTTTTGATGCCTTTGTTCCTAGCAGCCTGTCACAAAGACTTTCTTTCTGCAATAACATTCAAAGCTAAAGAGTTTTTGCCAGAACATTAATTAAAAAAAAAAATCGTTCAGATCTCGTGTCAAAAGTTTACAAGAATTTTTAATGTTTCATAAGATCACCTCTTTCAGATGCTGCTTGTCTGCTGTAAGGTTTATGGCCTCACACTTCTTCTTTTGTCTTCTTCTTGTTAAATTTCCTCTTTTTTTTTGACACTGCACATCATGCCGAAGGTTTTTTTTTTTTTTTTTTCTGAAAAATCCAAAAAACAAACAAAAAAATCTGCCTCAAATGCTGGAGAAGCTGAAGAAACTCAAACGGACTCAGGACTACTTCGGCCTTATCAGACCAACATTTAAGCTGAAATGAGTAATTTAAACAAAAATATATGTTTGTAAGATGATTTGGGTAAAGGTGACACTGCATGAGAGTTGCAGTGACTTTTTAATCTGACTTTTTAAATTAAAGTCAGATTTTATGTTGGGTTTTACTGGTGAGAAACTGCAAGAGTCTCACCTATTTTTATTAAATAGCTTTATTCATCTATAAGCAAAAGTTTAGAGTTTTCATTTTTATATTTCATATATATTTTATATTTTTATTTCTAAATAAAATATTACAAACCTGGACAACTATCAAAAGATGCTCATCCATTGCCTTGAACATGTGTTTAAAATCACTTAGCTTAATTAACAAACACATGGCTTTTCTGCTGAAACGATCAAACTGCTGTATGTCTCAACCTGCGTCAGGTTATTGCATAAATATTGCAAATATTATTGTAGTAGTAGAGATAACACCCATAACTCCCACTTGGGAAAAAAATAATGGCAGTAGTTACTGTGAATGTGCTGAATGTATTATAAAATATTAAGAATAACTAATTTATTGTTATTAATGTTATTAAATAATGGTTTATGTTAATGTAAACAAGCTGTAAATATTAACATAAATGTATTATTATTGCAGTAATATTTTATTTTACTTAAAACAATATTTAATTGTGAAATGTTGCTTAGTATACTTATGAAGCAGCATAGAGTAGAAATAATCCATATTAGTAAATGTAGTTTAATCCCTCCCATCCCGCCCATTTTATTCCACTGGCTTAAAATCTGGTGGCTTTAATGTAAAGCTGCGTCTTTGTTGCATTTCTGTTTTTGTGTAAATCTGACCTGGTTAATGTTAAATTTTGATATTAAACGTAGTTGTGTGACTTCTTGTGCCGACAGGCTCTCCAGAAGATGGAGGCGAAGGTGAAGAAGAGCAGAGAGGAAGGTCAAAGACCAGAGAACAAGAGCAAAAACAGATACAAGAACATCCTTCCATGTGAGTTTGATTCTGTAAATAAGATCCACGCAGTCTGCCGCTGAATGCGACCAATTACTCCGTTTCCTCACGCCATTTGTTTCCTCTCGCAAGTCAACGACACCAGAGTCATCCTGCAGAACGCTGATCCCAACGTTGTCGGCTCAGATTACATAAACGCCAACTACGTGAAAGTAAGTCGCTGCAGACTCGAAGGCAAACGGCACCGGGCTCGTTGCTTTGTTTGTGCGTTGATTCTCTGATCCGTCTTTGCAGGACAAACTCGGGGAGGCCGGAGGACAGAAAGTTTACATCGCCACCCAGGGTTGCCTAGCAACAACTGTGAACGACTTCTGGCAGATGGTGTGGCAAGAGAAAACGCATGTGATCGTCATGACGACGCGAGAGGTTGAGAAAGGCCGGGTGGGTATCAAAAACTATGCCAAACTTCTCATTAAGCATCATTAAAAACATTTGGACTGATAAACATAAGTTATTAGGATTAATTAGAAGAATAAGTTATTATAGTTTAGATAGAAAGAAAACCATGAATACAGTGGGAAAGTAATTACTCTCTCTACGCTTTTATACATTTGGTCATTTTCTTGTTTCAAAATGACGAAGGGGGGAGACGTCCTTTACTCTGAAGGCCCTAAATAAACTCAAGTGCAATCAATTTGCTTCACCAACTACACTGCTCAAAAAAATAAAGGGAACACTCAAATAACACATCCTAGATCTGAATGAATGAAATATTCTCATTGAATACTTTGTTCTGTACAAAGTTGAATGTGCTGACAACAAAATCACACAAAAATCATCAATGGAAATCAAATTTATTAACCAATGGAGGCCTGGATTTGGAGCCACACACAAAATTAAAGTGAAATGTTCCCTTTATTTTTTTGAGCAGTATACTTCATTATTAAACATTGTGCAGTTTAGTCTCAGCATAAATAAAGCTACTGTGAGATGACTTCACATGTTTATATTGTAAAATGTAGCAAACACATGGAACACCACGTCTCCCTGAATATACCACAGTGAAACACGGCGGTGGCAGCAGCATGCTGTGTGGCTAGTTTTCTTCAGCAGAAGTTGAGAAGTTGATCAGAGTTGATGGAAAGATGGATGGATGGGCAACAAAGACACTAAACACACAACCAGAGCAAAAGCTAAATTCAGAATCAAAATCTCTAAACTTGAAAATTAAGGGAGTGAGGCTAAACATAAGTGCATGCCACACTTTTCAGATTTTATTTGTGTAAAAAAAAAAATCCAAGTGTACTTTCTTTTCTATTTCACAGTTATACCCTTTGTGATAGTAGTTAATAGTTCTGTGAGTGAAAAGAGGAAGGTGCTAAAATCTAGTAGTTGTCATGAAATGTTTGTGACAACTTTGAACTTCTGAAGTGCAGAAGAAGCAAATGAAACGTTGGTAAACGTGTTTGTTCTCTCTAACGTTGTGCAGAATAAATGTGTGCCGTACTGGCCTGATTGCCAAGAACCCAAGGAGGTCGGCGCCTACGTGGTTTCCTGCGAGTCGGAGTTGGAAGCTACGGACTACAAAGTCCGACTTTTGCATATTGCTCCTGTGAACCAGGTATTTTGTATTTGTATTTATTTATTTATTTAAAAGTGCTTTGTAAAAACAAATAATGCAAGTCACCAGTAGAGCACATGTGCATACATAACCACGAACAAAATAATTAGCTTACCGCTACTTTTCTGTTTGAAAATGAGTAGAAAGAAGTGAACGTTTGTTTCATCCCAATTAAATTAAATGTGTCGCCTACCGACTCAGTAATTATGTTGTGGTGTTTATATTCCTGTTAAATTTATATGCTAAAGAACCAACAAATAAGTTATTTTATATAAAACAAGATAATTACAAACTGACCCATGATAATAATAGTAAAAATGACAACTAGCATCAGAATATTTACCAACTCCTTGCCAATGTGCACCAAATAATATACTGCATAACCTGAGTTACATAACAAATAAAATAAATAAAAACACTAATGATGTTAATTAAGATGGTAGAATAACAACGACCGTTTCCTAATAATGGTAAAAGTAGCAGAAGGAATGAACTTTCAAACCTCTAACATCTGCACATTTATGTGAACGTATCTTTAGTTTCTTTTTGTATTCTGACTTTTTTATTTGTTTTCTCCGCAGCCCAAGCTCTCCCGTCCCATTTGGCACTACCAGTACCTCAGCTGGCCGGACCACGGCGTCCCCCAGCAGCCGGGCGGCGTCCTCAGCTTCCTCACACAAGTCAACGCTAAACAGGCCGATTACCCCGAGGCCGGCCCCATGATCATCCACTGCAGGTACCCACCGGCTAAACCCCGAAAGAGTAGCGCGGCGTCATGTTTTGTTGCAAAGCACATGCTTCATAATCCTGCTCTAACAGGTAATGCTTTAAGATTAAAAAGAACATTTTTCCGGGATTACGATTGGTACGGCTATAAGTCTTGGAGTTTGTTTTCTATAGGATTTGAGGCCAGTTTCATTTTGCAGCACAGAAAAAAATGTGTTTATTGAAAGAATTGCCTTAGAATTAGGGCTGCACACTATTAGGAAAACATGCGGCAATTCTGGTGAATTTTGCATTAGCACTATGACTTGCAATAAATAAAGGGTCGTCATGTTTTTCTGCTTTAAATTCACAGCAGATATAGATCCCAGATTAGGAGACGTCTGCCTAGCCATTCATCTAATCAACAGCATGAAGATTTTATTGAAAAACAGGACAGCTATGTGCAGCTGCAAAAAAGCAAAAGAAACC
>NW_015113058.1:0-20747 GCF_001443285.1 Poecilia latipinna | reverse complement strand
GCATGTAGCGTGACTTTACATGCTTACTCAGCTAAAGAGTTGATCTGCAAATCAACAAAATGAGCAATGTGGAGATCACCAAAGTTGGGAAAAGTTAAAACCTTAAGATGCGTTCACACCAAGCGCGTTTTGAGGCGCGTTTGGTTTACATTCAAAGTCTAAGTGGAGGCGAGTCGAGGGCGCATTGAGGGCGCGTCGCGTTTCATGTGTCTAGTGCAGCGTAATTTGAAGAGTTTGGAGCGTTTGACACGACCAACGCATCCAACGCACCTGACAAATAGGCTGGCAACGAACAACAGCGGCTGGAGCGATTTTGACGTGTCAAAATCGCTCCAGACGGACTTTAAACGTAAACCTTACCCACAAAACGCTTAGGTGTGGAGCAAAATGTCAAGCGTCTGGATTCAAAGTGCACGCGGGTCAAACATGAAGCATCAGAAGAGTTTTTCATGAATGCAGCGCGTTTGGTGTGAAATGTTGTGTTACATCTGTTAAAATATTTATCAGTGATTCCTGATCAAAACATTTTAACTAACTGATATAACTTTATACCTCTAACTTTATTAGTTGTAATCAAGTTTTAGTCATAGCACAGGGTTCCTTTTTACAGTCTGGAAATAAAGTGTAACTAATGTATTTCCCTGAATAGATGTAAAATACTCCACATTTAAAATATTAAATGTCGCTTGCACTGTAGTTTTTTTTATGTACACTTTAAAAGTACTCTAACAAGATGAGAGAACCATTTAGATAAATCTAAATTCACTTCCATTCCAGTTTGATTATTACATCAAGCTCATATCAGTTACTGGTAAAAGGTAGCTGATATCAGACTGATATTTCTGTCATGTTATCAGATAAAGTATTGATTTTCATTTTCTCCTCAGTTGCATTCACATTTCATTCAGTATTTTTTTTTCTCTCTCTGTAAATCTGTGCAGCGCTGGAATCGGTCGGACGGGTACCATCGTGGTGATTGATATGATCCTCGAAACTATTGATACTCTAGGTAAAAAAAAAAAAAAAAAAAGAAAGATTGGAAATAATCCTCGTTTCTGTTTATTTATTTTGTCTCACTGTCTTCCTGACTGACGCCTTGATTTTCCTGCAGGTCTGGACTGCGACATAGACATCCCCAAATACATACAGATGGTGCGAGAGCAGCGCTCTGGCATGGTGCAGACCGAGGCTCAGTATAAGTTCATCTACCTGGCTGTTTCCGAGTACATACAGACCACCAAGGCCAAAGAGAGCGCCTCAAAGGTGAGACAGCTGGACGGAGGAGCGATAACGCTCCCCTTCATCCTCTACGTGAGCCGACTGGTTCGCTGCCAGCACAGCGATACGCAATCAGAAGAGCTGAACGTTGACCCACTGAGACAAAACAATCGACCACAGATTCAGAAGCCGCGGTGCAGCCTCTCTGTGTTTGACTAATTCTGTAACGGACGTGTGTGAAACACCTATGTTTGTCTCTTCCTCAGGAAACCGACACCGAGTATGGAAATCTGCAGCTCAAACACCAGCCAGCCAGCAGGAAGGTGTCAAAGTGAGTGAAGCAAATGGCTTTAAAGCATTCACACCAGTCCTCTAAATGTCACACTGCCTCCCCGTTTTATTTAAAAACGTGACAGAGCGTGTTTAGGCTGAGGTTTGCTGCTGGTGGGAGGAGCTGAGCTGCAGACTGTGTGGGGGAACAGCAGGGGAGCCTGCAGCTGGACTTTGATATGGTCTTTTCTTCTTCTTTTTAAAAACCACAGTGCAGCAGTTTTCAATGCCACACATGCTGCTTGTAATAAGAAGTAGAGAAAACAATCATTTTAAAACCTTAAAGGGGATTTATTATTCAGAATTCACATTTTGCACAATTTTTATACTTGCATTATGATTTCAACTACCCACTTGTTATTTGCTACTAAGTTAAGTCACAATCAGCAGGCACTGTGCCATCACCTACCAACAAAAGCAGAGCTCCAGCACATTTGGTCAGCTGGTTTTACCGCTGTATGCGCTGTACAATGGCTGCTGGAAAAGACAGGTGTTTTGTTGTCGACTTAACATTCAGAAAGCACTTCTTGCAGAAACTTGCTGCATTCTTGTTGGTGTGCAGAAGGCTCTACTTCAGCTTTTTAAAGATGTTCAGTTCTTTAGTTGCGCATCTGTTTGCCGCCATTTTCATGTGCGAGTGTAAACGTTGGATTGGGGAGGGGGGGACGAGAAGCAGCTCAGCTAACAGGCGCACAAAATAGGCAGAACTGGTCAGACTAAAATCTCATCATCTAAGAATGGTTTTGTGCAAAAAACTGTAATGAACATGTTTTGAATAGGCCATAGAGCTATCCTAAGCTCCTCAAGGAAGCATAATAGTGACATAATGTTTACAGAAAGAGGTATGTGAGCTGCAGTAAGTCTCTGAAGAGACTTACTGCAGAGACTTATTTGAGACGTGACTTTAATCTGTACGTCACCAATACGTGGAGATTCGGTCTGCGCTCTTCACTCGGTTCAAAATGCAACCAGAAAAATTCAAAATGTGTCACACAGCAGTAAATTAATTTAAAATTTACCAAACAAACAACAACAAAGGTTATTGCAAAAATATTTTCGTACATGACATTCATAAAATCTTCTATGTTCAAAGTTACGCCCACATATTTTCAAACACGTAGGAAGGACGTCTAAGCTTCTTTCTCCTCCATATGTGAGGTTAACAGTGTAAACCCTTCCTGTTTTTCTTCCTTATAAATTCAGACATTTATATAAACTAAGATCACTTGGCCTAAGCAACACAAATGATGATGTCATGGCTTTGTAAGCTTCTGATTGGTTCATTTACAACTTTAGGCTCTAACCAGAGCACAGGCCTGCAAATTCAGTACACAATCTGCCAAAGAGGGGATTTAGTGTTGGTTCAGGTATGTGGAGGAGGCACACATCAGTAGAACTGGAGGACTGGAGATGCTAGTTTCAACACGAACGTTTAGCCATCATGTCGTTCTGGAAGGAGACGGGTTCTGTGACCCAGAATGCAATCTGTTTCCAAAACAGCTGCACTCTTTCATACAATTTAATAGTTTCATCGACAGGAAAGAAAATCTGGACTGAAAAACGTACATTTAGATTATCCTTAAAACTGTGATCCTCTTATTACCATTAAATTAAGTCAAACTGGATGTCGTTTGCACTTTTTAAGTGTAATGTTGATGAAAGCACTGACCCTTTGAACATGTGCTTATTTATTTTGCATCTGTAGCTGCAATTTCTAAATAAATTCAGGTTGTCTTCATTGCACACGTGTCACGAGCGAGTCGGCCCGTCTTAATGTTCCTCCTTAATAATCCGTCAAAGCACATTAGCTGACAGAATCTTTAATTATGTAATACAAAAACTTCTCTGCTGTTCTTTAGGTTACTCACCTGCAGGATTCCCTGAAAGCAACAAAAAGCTGAGCAGCAAAAAAGCCATTTGTCATTTTGAAAGAAAGACTTGTAATAGAAAAGCGCATTTTGAGGAGAATTTTTCAGACTTTAGCTTCTAACGCCTCCTCATTTCTAGCACAGAGCCACTCATTACGCTGCTGCATCATATTCACTAATGTTACTGTTTTCAGTTGATATCCTTCATCCAGAAACTGGGGCAGTGCTTACTCTGTCCGCAATGGTAAAACATGCAGTCAGTACTTTTACTTCCTCTTGCCTGTAGCTGCTGTTCCTCTGCGAACTATGAGAACCAGAAGTTAAAAGAAGCTGCATCAGTTTACAGTCGAGCTAAAACGCTTGGTGGGCAGTCGAGCACACCCGTCTTTCTTGAATGGGTTCAGATCTTTCACACGGCGCCCCCGTCCTTCAGCTGCTTTTCATTAGACAAGCCAGCTCTGCTCCTCTGTGCCCAGTTTTTTTTGTTTTGTTTTTAGAGTATGTAGTTTGTTTAAACACATTAATGTGTTGCTTCATTTGTATGTCAAGGGAAGAAGGGCCAATTGTAGTTCTGGGTTTTTGTTGCGTTCAAAAGAAGGTTTCCGCCTTAAACTAGTTTAAATGTGTCATTTGCACTTATAGAAACATCTGTGTATTAATGTGAAGTTTCAAAGGTTTAGAAAGATTTTATGACCTGTTCTGCAGGTGAAGGTATGTACAGATGCTAAAATCATATTCTGTGTACATAACTTAGGCCTTTAAAGCTGCAGTATGTACGTTTTATTAAAAAATAAATTTTATATATTTGTTGAAACTGTTAACATGTGGTGACTGTTTAATATGAGACAGATAATCTGTGAAAAGTTTGAGCTCCCAGAGCCAGAAGGGCGGTCGTAACGCTGTCAATCACAACCTTGTGTGACGCTGCCCAACTCTCTTCCCCCTCCCAGCTTGTTCTCTGCTATGCTGCTACTAGCATAGCTCAAGCGAGTTAGCATGGCCTATAACGGCAGATAAACTGTTTTCCTGTAAGTTGTTTTTACACCATTAACAAATTTAGCAGCATGTACATGAGATTGATTGACGGTGCTGAGACCTGCCTCCTGGCTCTGATTTTTTCAGGCGACAGTAGCAGTTCAGGTTGTAGGTGGAGGAGAGTGATAATTTAAACAAATGTAAAAATAAAAACATATTTATAAAAGTTATATTCTGCAGCTCTAAATGATTTATGTGAACAACTTATTTTGAAGGTGGAAATAATTTCAGTGATTTAAAAAAAACCTTGTTGCTGCAGTGGATTTTTTTTTCTCATCTACACATGTTAACATTTTACATGCAGGCTCACAGATACACATCAGCTAGTTTACAGTTATCTACTCTTCTGGAAGCTGCACTCTGACAACATGCTTCTAGCCATCAGGGTTTAACATAAGTTTTCAAAAGGCAAGTTTCCATACATACTGCTTAATCTATCTTAATGAATCAAGATTTGGACATTGAGCTGTTAATCGTTGAACCATTATTTGAACAGGAAGTCAATGGAGATTTGGCCAAGAGGCAAACTGATGTTAATTTGTGGGGAAGTTAAATAGCTTTTTCCATAACTTCACCAACTTTAGGTAATTTAAAACTACCACTGTAGCCAGAAAAACCCAAAAAGCTGGATAAAAGATATCTTTAAGAAAACAGTTTATTTGACCTTGAAAGTGTTGATTTTGGAGAAAAGCCTTTTTTCTCTGTCTGGACTGTTTAGTCTATGGGTCAGATAAAACAGGTGTTACTGCGAACGCTTTCATTAAGCCTGCCTCGGTGCTTCTGGGTCGTTCCTGGACATTTAAAAGAGAGTTTGGGATGGATGAGCTTAATGGGTGACAAACAAGATTCCTTGCTGTGCAAACAAACCAGATACCATGTTTGTTTGTTCAATTGACTGAAAAGGGCTTTGTGACCTCTGAGCAGCTTAGTTATTCATAAACAAGTGAGCAAAGTTCCAATTATCCAATTATAAACACACACTACGTCCACACTGACCCAGTTGGAGCTCTCAGTAGTTGGCCGGCAGAGTTGATTTATTTTTTTTCATGAATGGTTTGCCGTTTTGTTTTGTTAGTATTCTCCAGCTCCTCTCTTTTTTAACACCTCAAGAAATCAACGGGTTTTTTTTTTTGTGTGTGTGTGTTTTCCCAGGAACAAGGAGGACGTCTACGAGAATCTGTCGAAAGGAAAGAAAGATGTGAAAAAATCAAAGTCTGAGAAGAAAACGGGATCGGTGAAGAAAAAATAGACGACACGGGAGTGAGGTTTCTTAGTGTCATATTTATGCAGGCATGTTTTTGTTAAGGAAGTGGAGACCACTGAATATAAATTAACTGTTAAAAATGATAATTCAACCACAGCAAGCGAGTGGTTGGATTGTGTTTGTTGAAAATAAAAGCAGGATGTGTGAAACGCTGCATCAGGAATAACGTTTGTTTATAAAGCTCCTTGTGATGTAATGGGGACCCGTAGAAAGAGTCGCCTTTTATCATTTACTGTTCAGTTTCTAATGCTGGAGTTTACAAACGAATGTAAAGATAATAAAAAATAAATTCAGAAAAACCTCAAAAATGTGGAGTTTTGATTGTGTTTCTGTCCCACCACGGCACTGCAGGCAGGCTGAGCTGTAAAGGAAACTCTGAATCACAGCAACTCGTCTTTTTTTAGTCATTCTCCTGTTTTCCTACTGATGACCCGATCTCGACTTTAATCTTTATCTGCGAGACACACTGACCCGACATTTGAACCTAAAATGTGATGGCAGTTGTAGGAGGTCACGATCGATTCAACCACAAACCAACGAGGTTCTGCAGCTGCACAACAAGCCCAAAGCATCACCCCTCCACCACCGTGCTGAACGGGTGAGATAAGGGATGGTTCTGTGTTTTTTTCTTTGGTTCATTTTCTAATAGTTGTGTTCTTTAGATTTGTAAACCAGCGTCATGCAGCCATATTTGTTTAGAAGAGAAGAAATTCCACTCCGGTGACCTTTCCAAACAACCCGTCCTTGTTGAGTCTTTTTATAATTTGACTGCCATTAAAACCAACATTTAAAATACTGACTGAAGCATATGAAGTCTCATGTGGAGCTGTTGCAAGGTCATGACCTTAGCAGACATCCAAGGTAGTGATAATTTAAACACTACCTTTATAACTGTGATCCTCTTATTACCATTAAATAAGAGGATCACAGAGCATTGATCTTTCCACCTTGGCATTTATGGGTTACTTTCTCCAAATTTAGAAGTTTACATAATTACTTTTTTTCCATCGTATGTATTTCTACATTGTGGTGCTCCAGTAAATAGACATAAATCTACAGATTCCTAAGACAGCTCATGCCAAAAAGCAAAAGAAAAAAAGAAACCCTACAGTCTGATCTGAGTAGTAATAACTCAACAGAAAACTGCTTGATGCTGCACTAAATTCCCTTACATTGTTCGTTTCAGCCATAAATCTTCCTTATTAGTGTTTTATAACCAGTTTGTTGACGGACTTTGATCTCTTGAATCCACCTGCCTGAAAAAGACAATATATCACATGTGCGTGTCAAAGTTAAAAGAAACCGCAGCTTCCTGGTCATTAATACTTGGAACAATTGTAATAAAGCTCTATACAGTATAAAACAGACAATGATCATATTTATTGAGCCTATTCATGAATAGAAATCTAGTTTATCGCACACAGAGGAGCTGTGTGCCAATTGAAATCGGAAAAGTTGAGCTCCCTTATGAGAAAAGTAAATTAAAGGATCATCTAATTTGTCTAATTTCTGTCCTTAAGTCGCATCTCTGCCTCGTTTAGAGCCGACTGGGAAACGATTTAAGGCTTAAGAAAATTTCAGAAGCGACGTGGTGGTAAAGATGTAATAAACAATTTATATGACGTGGCTGTTATCAATGAACGCTGTTTATTTGATACTAAGCAGTTTTCATTAGCCTCTACGTAAAAACAAGCAACCCGTTTGTGACGGGTATCGAATTTCCGAGCTCGCCTGAACCCAGCATCATCCCTGCGTTAGTTAGAAAAGGGGGCATGAACCTCCCACTGCATGCAGATAACTCCCAGCCTAAACTCTCTGTGTTATTCACCGCTGCTCTCCTCGGGTTTAAAACAGATTAGAGTTGCTGCAGACCTTTAGCTTTGGTTCATCGGAGAACATTGCCGCGTCCTTAAATCCCGTTCAACAAGGGGGAAAAAAACTTTTAATTTTTACGCACAAATCCGCCCAAAGGGCGTTCTTCTACGAAAGGTTACGCAAGAGAAAGTGATATCTACTAGGGAGGCTCGATTGGAGAAAAAAAAAAAAAAAAAAACGGGAAAAAAAAAGAGCACATATTTAAGTTTCACAAGGAGCAACAGGAAAAATGTCTAAACCCAATTACACCGGGACGTATCATCTGGTGGAGCAGGACAACATGGAAACCTATCTTTCAGCGTTAGGTATGTTTTTATTAATACTTTCACATCAAAGATAAAACAAAGCGGATACTATGACACTACACTGTTGCTGCTTTTATTTTAATCAGGTGTGTGTGTGTTTCGTGTTGCATGTGAGATAATCTGTTGGGATAATGTTTAAAGGCTGATTTGGTGATGGGGACCATCTTCATTCACAGACAGCAGCACATTAGTGGGATGAAATCACCATCTTGTCCTCTGCATGACCCCAAACTCACACACTTTATGCACTTCACTTACAAAGCTCTTCTTTAACACATGCAATTTGAATTTAAATGCTGTGATCCACATTGGGGGCCTTTCTAGATAGCTTAAAAAAAAAACGAAGAGTAATTTTCTCCAAAAAACTTAGAAAGTTTGAAAAGTTGAACATTTGCTAGAAAAAAAAAACTTTAAAACTTTTCGATTAATGTCAAAAATGTTCTTGAAGAAGAAGAAAAAGAAGAAGAAAAAAGAAATGTCTGAGTTTGAGTAGTCAAAAGTTTGCTGGGGGAAAAAAATTCAAAAATTTTTAGGTTAATCACAGAAATTTTGCAGAAAGAATTTATTACATTGAAAAGTATAAAAAAATGGCTAGAAAAAAACTTATACATTTTTAGATTACTGCGACAGACTGGCGACCTGTCCAGGATGTACCCCGCCTCTCGCCTGGAACGTTAGCTGGAGATAGGCACCAGCACCCCTCCCGACCCCACTGAGGGACAAGGGTGTTCAGAAAATGGATGGATGGATGGATGGATTTTTAGATTAATCTAAGAAATTTTCTAGAGAAATCAAGGAAATTTCTGGGTTCGAAAAGTAAAACATTGTCTATAAACTTAGTCTGAAAAGTTCAAAGTTTTCTCAAAAACTCAGTTTGAGATTAATCTGAGAAATTTTCTGGACAAAACTAATTTGAAAAGTCAAATTTTGCTAGAAAATCTCAGAAATCTTAAATTTAATCTCGTAAACATGCTAGTAAAAAACATGGGAATTTTTTAGATTAATCTTAGAATTCTTGAGTTTTCTCAAACAAATTTTCACCTTTTGAAACTCAGAAATGTATTTTTTTTAGATTGGTATCAAAAGTTCAGTTTTTTTTCTGGCAAATTTTTGATTTTCAAACTAATTTATGTTTTTCTATAAAATAGAACCATCTTTGGCAGGGATATACTCCTTATTTTTCTATCCCGAATAAGCTGTGGTAACATTTCTGTCCCCAGATATTAATTTCGCCCTGAGGAAGATTGTGTGTCTGCTGAAACCCACTAAGGAGATCACCCACGACGTGGCCACGGGGGCCATGAAGATCCGAACCCTCACCACTTTCAAGAACTTCAACATGGACTTCACCATCGGGAAAGAGTTCACGGAGGACCTGGGACCCGTGGACGGCCGTACCTGCCAGGTGTGTGTCTGGGCGTGTCTTTGAGTCAATGTTACCTGCTGCTGAAATGTTACTTTGTGTGTGAAATTCCTCGGGATAATCATCCCACCTGTAACCACAGCCTGGTATTTACAGCTCTTTCTATTCAAACTCCTTGATCCTTTGTGTGACAGAACATTGAGGAGTGGAAGCAAAAAGTTACATGGTTTTCAATATTTTCTTACCTTTTGCTGGAATTACAGCTTTAGTGTCTTTTAAGTGTCTCTCTGTTGGATTTGTACAAATCCTAACTTTTCCACCGTAGCTCAAGCTCAAACAAATTGAATTGAGAAACATACATTTTTAAGAAATCCCACATTTTCCCCCATATTTTCTTATTTCAATAAGGAATTTATTTGTTAATGAATTCCTAATATTGAATAAAAAAAGTTTAAGCGGCTAAATGAAAAATCTGTATTCAAAGATTCCTAAAATAATCATTACGTGCTAACCTGCTTCTCTGTCCTTGTTGCAGAAAATCACTCCCACAGCATGATGCTGCCACTGCCAGGGTTAAGATAATGTCTTATGCCACGCATTATATTTTAAATGTTCAAAGCTAGTAGATATACCAAACTTGCAGCTGTAGTAGATATGTGTATCAAACATATCAGGTTTTGATTTTCAGCAAATACTGAGATCCTTTTATGTCCACTTCTCATTTGTGTTGTTAAAAACACAATTAAATACTTTGACATTTGCAAACCGCCAGGTACAAGGACTTGAATCAAACACTTTTAACCCTCTTTATGTGTAAATAACTGCATTAATTTAGGAGATTCCTCTAACTTGTGTTCTTTTTCAGACTACAGTGAACTGGGAAGGAGACAAACTTGTTTGTGTACAGAAAGGAGAGAAAGAGGGACGAGGCTGGACCCACTGGCTGGAAGGCAACAAGCTCCATTTGGTGAGGATGTGTGGGGCTGAAGATGTGGGGGAGGGACGGAGGAAAGAGCCGGAACAAGGAAAGTTGAAGCCTGGAAGAGAAAAATGATGCTGCAATTGATATGCATAATGAAGGAAGTCATGCAAACAAGGCGAGTTATTCATTGCCGTCTTTGCAGCATGATCGTTTCCTAACAGGGTTTCATTCCTTAAATAGATTTAAATCTTCTGAAGAATTTCAAACAATCAGCATTGTTCTGCTAATGCCTTTGTTGCGGTTAGGACAAAACAACGCGTTGTTGACGCTAAACTCGGCAGAGTTGGGAAAGAAATGCCGGTGAGGATCAAGATTTAAGTTGCTGGGTTTTAGAGATTGAACCCAGCAGGAGAGGGGAACAGCGGGACAGACGATTTGTTAGGAAAATAAGGGGGAGGAAAAAAAAGAGTGCGCAGTGAAAGAGAGGGTGACGGATTAAGGGGTCAGAAAATGAGGAGTATCGCTCATTTAGCTGCCCTTCAATGCGCCAAAGGAGCTGCGTCTCCATTACAAATGTGCGCAAATCTTTGTCGATATTCTGCTGATGAAAAAGCACCGTTTCGCATTTGCGGTTTTTCTATTACGTAATAAATACAATTAAAATCACACGTAAATAAGCTTAAATTTACGTGATAAGCCCTTAAAAATCATGGCAGCGACGGATGTAAAGAGTACCGTGATTCAGAATTCAAAGATGGCGCCGCAGCGCTCAACAGCCGTTGACGTCGGAGTGACAAGCCGCTACGTATGCGGCGTTTGAGGGAAATTGTAATCGGCGGTTTTAAAGAGATTCGATACTTTATCCCCCTTCCCTCAAAACACAAAGCAGAAACAAACCATCACCCCCTGCTTCTTCCTGTCGACTTCTTCGTCCTTCTCGTCAGTCGTAACGTCCGGGTGTTTTGGCACTGTCGATCACGTGACTCGTGTGACGTGAAAAAAAAAAGTGTTTCCATCGCAGTTCTTTTTCAATGCGGCCGAAAAACGATCTCATCCTGGCGCTAAAACTTTTCTTTCATATTTTATTTTTAGCGAATTTATTTTCGTAATTTTAAACTGTCCAGTTCTGTGGTTAATGAAAACGCAGCTGCTGCTGTCCTGACCATTCGTCAACCTTCCTTACCCGCTCTTCCATCTCTTCCCTGCAGGAGATGAGAGTTCTAGGCATCGTTGCCAAGCAAGTCTTCCAGAAGGCCAATTGAAGTCGCTGCAAATCCACTGCAGCACACAGCCTGGTTTTTAAAGTAAACGGTACAAGAACTGAATCATGTCTATAGCACTTTTATTACAATCATAAAACTGTTCAAAGATCATAATGACACTATAAACACTGTTGAACATATGTTCAGTGTGATGGTATTTAGAGAGTCAAAGAGCCAAAAAAAAAAAAAAAAAGAACATGTAAACATTCCCAAGTTGTTTCCTCATATTGCACAGCAAATCTTACAGTTGTCATGGTTTGCTTATGCATCTACACTATGTTACAATATAATTAACAATGTCTGGTACTGTTACAGTATATCTGTACACTTTTTATGCCTTATAAATAATGAAAATCTGTGGTTGAAATTGGTAAAATCTACATTGCAAGGTACAATAATGTCAGTGATCTAACAAATATAATACAAGTTCAACTGGACATCCTTAGAAAAATAAATCATACTCTGCTTTCAAAGTTGTAAAAAAGAAAATAAAAAAGATAAACACTTTTTTCAACTCTTTGACAGAGCAACAGTATAAAGACGACACGTCGAATGGTAAAATGAAGACATTCATCCTCATTTCCGATTTTTAAAACATGGCCTGAAAGACTAACACACACTCTCTGTTCTTGTAGCTATTTAGACTAATTGTTGAAGCAATAGTCCAAGGTTTCAGAAGCAAGGATCTGTTAAATGTCAGAAAGATTTAATATCTTACCTGCTGCAGCTAAGTCTCGTCTTCATTAAGTATTAATCCAGATTAGTTGGACTTGGACTCTGAAGCTAACATCTGTTCTGCGGGCCGAGACCAAAGCTGATTTTTAGCCTCTTACAACAGTAAAATCTCAAAAATGCTTTAGGAAATGTTATTTTATGAACATTCAAACTATTAGATCTTTGCATTGTGAAGTAAATTAGACAAAAGCTGATGATTATTTATATAAGAAATGGTGTCAAGAGGCAGTGCCCCCGGTAATGATGTGGGGCAAAGGTTCCCAGTCAGAGGAACTAATTTATAGAAAAATTTGGCTGTTTAAAATCCAGCTTTCATCTGTTTTTATGCTTTAATGCTAACGTGAAGGTAATAAAAAGCCAAAAACAGTTTTTTCCCATAAGTGACTGTCAGTGGGGCCAAACTATTGCCTTCACACAGTTTTTACAAGCCTATATTTTGTAATTTACCACATACAGTTTATTATCTTCAAAAGCAGAGATTGTTTCTCAGCAAATAAATTTGATCTAAAAACGGTAAAGGTCTTGTATTCTACTAAATGTTTAATTCAATTATTTAAATTGAAGTTGTTTTTGCTCACGACATGATTTCCATAATCTGAACAAACCTCTTTAACTTGTATTTAAAAATAATTTAGACCAATATCTGGTTAAAGTTGTTTCATTATGTATCAGTCTCTCTTCTTTTAGCACAATCTGAGATTTTTATTATTTTTACACTAAACACAGGTGGCCATTAAGTTTACAAAATCAGAAATATCAAAATAAAAGCTGGTTTTCCAAAATAAAAGATGCTATTTTGGATCTTTGTGCAGGCGACACGAGCCGAAAAGTTCATTATAAAGTTTTTAAAGTTGGATTTGTTTGAAGTTGATCGAAGTTCACTTCTTCCTTTCTTAGACGAGCCATTAGCTACATCTTCCAGGACCAACCAAATCTGGGTTTGTATTAAATGAAAAAGTCATTAAATATATCTGTCTGAGGCGAGATATTGGCTGCTTCTAGCTGTTTAACAGAACCATCTGGCTAAAATGTCTGAAAATATGAAGAACATGTTGTTAAATCTGTCAGTGAGTCCAAGTTTTCACCATGAACTCTTTAGGATTCATAATCAGGAATAGGAAGAGGTTTTCATTAATTTGAAAAATTAACTTCCTTGAGTTTTGTAACCAAGATTAATCTAATTTATTCCTGTAAAAAAATGCATCAGAATTAACATACAAGATGCAGCCCCTGTACTGCTTACTATTAATCATACTATTTAGATGAGCTGTGATTAATCCCATTTTCACTGTTTCACAGCCTCTTTGGGTCTTGGCTGAATTTTGAACAAAATCATATTATTACAATAACAAATCATACGAAAAGTAAAACAAACTTCATTTAGTGCCTCATGCATGTCCACACTTCTGATTCTCATTTCATCAAGTGCTGATATGTAATTACAGTTCAATCTGTTTGGGATTGTATGAAGGAGAATGTTTGAAAAACAATAAAGTCCATGGCAAAGATCTAGATAGTCTATTCCAGCCTGTGTTTTTTTTTTCCTACTGTAATTATCAGTTTTTTCCTGTTATGTGGAGCTTAATCCCTCTTCGAAGCAGAATCTGCTGTTTTCACTTGGGAGAATTTTTCTTTGCACAAACTGAAGTTCCCACCAAAGTCCTGCAGGTGGCAGCAAACTATCAGCCATACTAAACTCTACTGAGAGTAAAATCTTCTCAAGGTTTACAAACAGTACTTGAAATATCACTGAGCCAGCTGTGGCTCCGTCATTGTCCCACTCTTGTATTTTATTTTATTTTATTTTATTTTTTTATGTTCCACACCACTCGTCCTCCTGGGGCTCCGAGTACGACCTGCAGAAGGCGCTGCTGAGGGGGTATATTGAGCTGCCGTTGGTTTGCTCGGGTTCAATGAAAGAGACGGAGGGCTTCAGCGGAGTTATGGAAGTGCTGATGTCCAAGCTGTCCGATATGCTGCGAATGATCGAACCGTCATCTGAGGAAAACGACAGAATTAATCATGAGAATGGACATCGTTCAAGCTAGCTTGCCATGAATGCTAAGGCTAGTTAGCATAGCCACCGCTGACGCAGGATAAACGGTTCCCCTGTAACGGTAAGTTGTTTAACTGCCGTTAGCACATTAGCGATTATCTGTCTCATACTATCACAATATGGTGACAGGCTTATAATACCCTGAGGGAAACCCTGTTACTTATTCTTAACTGTATTTATTTTTAACCTCTAATTGTAGACAGATACATTATATACAAATTTCATGAGCAGATTAACAAATAAATACAGATAATATTTTGTTGTTTGGTGGTTTTATATTTGAAATGTAAAACCACCAACTTTTGTTTGAGTTGCTTTTATGTGTCGGTTCAGGTTAAAACAAACTCAAAGAGACAGAAATCTTATTCTTTGAGGGGGTTTTTTAGTGTAACTTTTCTTTTAATGTTTGGGCTCTTCAATTTTTTATTTTTTATCTCTCTAATTTGCCGACAGTAGAAAACCTGATGAAGAGGTTATGACCTTTTGGAAAGGGAGCTTGTTTGTGAACAAAGAGGAAACATTAAAAAAGTGGGTCAGTGTTTCACTAAAAAGAAGTTGATGACTGAAGTGAAACGCTAAACTAAGGGAATATAAGAATTATATTCTTATAGTAACATAGACAGATTGATAAATCACAAGATGTATTCCAGTGAGGCTCAGTTTTCAAGTTAGAAGAACCATTTGAAAAGTTTCTATTAAACACATTTCTATTGGTCTGATCTA
Source organism: Poecilia latipinna (assembly GCF_001443285.1). NCBI lineage: Eukaryota > Metazoa > Chordata > Actinopteri > Cyprinodontiformes > Poeciliidae > Poecilia > Poecilia latipinna. The sequence goes on along the minus strand of NW_015113058.1, from coordinate 5,791 downwards.
ATATCCTAATTTTAAATGTGTTTTTATTAGCTGTGATTGGAAAATCATCATGATTAACAGAAATTGAGGCTTGAAAACATCAATCTAACTGATAGTGTTTCATTTTGTGAATTGATTAAATAAATGAAGTTTTTAATAATGGTGTAATTTACTGAATGGCTCTGTGTTGGTGTATATATCTATTTTTATTTTTACCTGAGTTAAAAGGGGATGGTTTGCAGTCTGTGCAGCTCTCTTGGCAGTGAGACAGCAGCTCTGGTGGAGCGAGGACCGGTTCGGCAACGACCGTCATCATGGTAACAGGAACACTGTGTTTGACTGCAACGACATTTACAAAGATCAGACAATTCAGCCTCGAACATGCCGATAACAATCTGATCAGATAGTTCACATTAACTGCGGTGCATCTGATTTTCTAAATAAAACAAGGAAAAGGTTTGCTGAATGGACCTTAGGTGGCGCTATAACTCCAGCACTGAGGCGTGCAGCATCATTAGTCATTTAGCTCTGTGTTAAACCAGCCTATGCAGATTAAACAACAAAGTAGAACAAGCGAGAAACAAACGTGACAAAAATCAATGCCGTCAGATTGTTCTGAAATTGAGCCACCTTTCAATCCAAACGATGTACTTCTTTGGAAAAAAAATACAGTCTCAGCTTGAATGCTGTGATATTTTGAAGAAAATTATTGTTTTAACAGAGTCCACATTTTAGAGCAATATACATGAAGTCAAAATCCCTCTCTGCATGCAGCTCATTTTAATTGAGAGCTAAACAAAGACATTAAAATATGGTTTTATGGTTGTGGGTTTTCTGTGACTTTTTACCGAGACAGAGTCAGACACACGGGTGTGTTTTCTTTTCATCTCTTTGGTGAAACTGGTTCTGAACGCTTACGGGAACTGCACCCCAGACTTTCAGTTACGAGGCTTACGAGGGGTTTGCATCCGGTGGCGAACCCCCTGAAGTTACGGGTAACGTGTCTCCTCAATAAGGAAACATTTTCACAGTTTTTTTTTTTGTTTGTTTGTTTGTTTACTTGCAGCGGAGGCTTTTCTTTACAATGCAAATTACTTTATCTGTGAGACGTGCTTGCTGTTCCAGAAGATTTGTTCTCTAATTTAAAAAAAAAAAAAGTCTCGAGGAAGGTAATCGGATGATTAGGTCGATCTTTCCCCTCTATATATGTTCGTCCCCACACAGTCAGCTCTGAGCTTCATGAGCGATTGCTTAACTCGAATCATTCACTTTGGAAATAGTGTGCGTCTATATAACTCATTCATGGTTTTCTCCACAGACATGAACCTACACAAACCTGAGACTTCGTCTTTTTTTTTATTTCCTTTTGTCACATTGACGCACGTGCCCTGAATCTTCCCCCTTAATAAAGGGTTAGACTGCGTCACCTTCATATAAAAAAAGTACCTGTCCGAGGTAATTACTTTATAGAACATGCTCAAAGGTAACGCAGCTTCCGGTGACTCAAAGTTAAACCGATACTACAAGTTTAGACGCTGTTTTCACCACCGGTTTGCTTTTAAACACACGCTTGTATTGCAGAGGTTTTCCTTTTTCAGGAAGGTTTCTGTAACCTTTGAGTCAAAACAGCAGTCTCGCACACTCAGCGAGTACATATTGATTACATATTGTAATCAATATGTAATCAATGATTACATATTGATTACACCAATATGTAATCATGTATCTATAGCAACACAGAAACAAGCATGGCTTTAAGACTTTAGGTCTCGGCTACGTGGCTAAAATCAGGTTCTCTTAACCTCTCGCTGTCTGGTTTCAGTGAGAGGAAACAACTCAGAGATAAATTAAGTTGGCAATCTAAACACGCTGATCACTGCATCTACTGCAAAGATGATGCCGACCGTGTTTATCGACATTCCAAGTAAAAATGTCAAAAACTCAACAATGTTCTGTAAACTCTGCCAGTCTTGGCCAGGATTGTCTTGCAGATGAGTATTTTAGTCTTGATTGACTCTGTAATTGTAGCTACGACAGGTGTTTGGTTTCTCTTTGTTGTTCGTTTCATTACTGTTCGAGTTTATTCCTTTGTGTTAGTTTATTTATTCTTATGTTCTGCTCTTTGCACACATTGGAGTTTGGATCGGTATTGACCTTTTCGTTTGTTTTTAAGTTTTATAGTTAAGCTTCTCTGTGTTAATTGTTCATCTTTCCTTAAATATGCCTAATGTCATTCTCCATGTCATTCCTGGAGTTTTCATTGTTCTTAAAAGGTCTGCTCTTCTTCTCTGCCTGACTATTATTTGAGTCCCTTTATACAAGGGATAAAGAGCCTCGAGTTGTGAAATAATTAGTTTAACAAAATCCCTGACCTTGAAATGAGTGACATCCATTAAAAAGTCCTAAAAAATTTAACTAAAACATTTTTTGTGTACATTTAGGATAAAAGTCACTTTCTCTTTCCCTTCTTTATAAATAGGGCATGACGTGGAGGTCCATTGCTATTAGTCGCTCTTCAAGATTGAAAAGACAGGAGAACATGCCATTTAATTAAAGCAGATGATTAGGTTTCATAAATCAGGGGAAACGGCTAAACTCCATTTCTACTGTCAAAGCAACAACTTCAGTTTTTATGCACATCTTTACTTTTGGGGAAAACCATCAACAATGGAGCTTTTTACATCAATTTGACCATCTATTTAAAAATGTATCTTGACGTTTGTTTTGGTGTGTGTGGTTAGCTTGAGTGGCATAATTGTGGCGCGTGAACTAAATGGTGACATCAAGGAAGTTATTTTAAAAATGTTGCAATAAAGAATTGCAGGAAACTCACATGTTTCCAGCAAATGTAGGTTGTGTAATGACACATCATGATACTTTCCTGCTAAATTAATGCTTAGTGTCTCAGATTTTACAAGATGAAATAAAAATACTAAGCCATGATCTTGAAGAGAGAAAGTATAATTTTTACGTTGTGGTTTGTGTCGAGAGAAAATTCTTTTGTAATAAAACTTCAAATTAGACAAGATTGATTAACAAATACTCCGTATTATCGATGGGTTGGTATTACATTTACTTTGGGCTATAATTGTAAGACTGAGCAGCATTTGACACTTTTTTAACCATTGCCCAAAAAATAAGATTAAAAGTTTTTTTTTAAGGAACACAACTATGTAAATTTGCATCTTGACAAATTTTTCGTTAATAAACAGAAATTCTCCGAAACTCCTCAAGTAAAACTGAAACTGATATGACACTGTAATGAGGAGGAAATTTTGTATTTCTGCAATTTCTCCTAAAGAAGCCTTTGAAGATATCTACCGACAGACAGGTTGAATCATGTGGAAAGCACAGACATGCAGAGATACAAAAAAACAAGAAGTGTGCATCAGTGAACCTCATCAGCAGCTGTCCTTACTGCATCTGATAAGAGCAGCGAGATCCACTTTGGTTGAAGCCACAGAGGATGAGACAAAAGCCTCCTATTCCAGTATGGCCACAGAGTATGACCACAGAGGTTAAATGGAAAATAAGAAAATGACATTACTGCCAGCCAAAAAATAATAGGTAACACCATTATGCCAGATACGTAGGCCTGCCATCTCAGTATGAGTTGGCTGCCTGTGAAGTGTGCGTCACATCATACCAAAGAACTGTGTCAAGCTAAAACTGTACAGGATGTGGTTTCCCCATTGAGCTCGTCATCTTCGTTAAGCCTGTTTTTTTACCTAACACATCTGAGTTCAGCCGCTTTAACTGCTGGATCTGCTGCTTCTGTGCAACATCTAGCAGAACATAACTCGGAGATAAAACATTAAAGTTCTGTTGATGTAAGAAAATGTGTGATCAAAATGTAATTTCCCGTAATCATAGCTCTATGACCTTCAACTGTGCAACTTCAAAGCAAACGAGTCTAACTGTAGGTTCTGCGATCGAGCAGCTCGCCTCTTTAGATTTATTTTTAACCAGTGTGTAAAGAGACAAACGACAATAAATCCCACTCACACAGGTGTCGTTTCGTACTCACCTGGTCTATAGGATCTGCGCTTTGCTCTCCAGAAGATGATCGCCGCCACAACCAAAATAGTCAAAACAAGTCCGGCCCACAGGCATGCAGGCAGGATCCAGCAACACTCTGATTCACAGAGAGGGAACACAACATGCGTGTTAGCGTCGTTAAGGTTACGTAACAGTTTACGTCAGAGTAGTGGCATAACTTCAGGGAAAGATGGAAAGATGGAGTGTGGGAGAGCTGGTCTCCAGTCATCATTATTTGACATTTTCTTGAATTAATCACCAGCAACAGACAAACAAACAAAGGATGTGGAATGCTTTCTCATGTCTCAAAGTACAAATACTGGGAAAAACAAAAATCTTCAAAGCTCCCCGCAACTTATCTCACTGAATGCAAAGACGAATAAAGAAATTAGTCTTTTTCTTTGCATCATCTCCCTCTGAAACATGTTGAAAAATCCAACTTTTAATTTGAGTACATGTTTTTTATGTACTTTCCAAGATGACCAAAGTCAGTGAACCTGTATTTTCTGTTTCTCCAGCTTATAATTATGACTAGAAGCAGCTGTACCCCGTATTCAAAGATTGGTCTGTGGATTATGACTCAAAATTATTCTGAACTAAACTCAATTAGCTAATTCACTGATTAGACCAAAAGACTGTTACCTCTGTGGTAGTGCTATGACGATTTACGTATTAAGTTATGTTTCGTTGGTTTTAGTGGCTGTGGTTCGGTACCCCCTGCGAAATTGTTTTTTTTTTTTATTATTATTTTATTTACCAGTCTTAAGATTAGAGAAGTCAAGTAACAAAGATGAGAAAAAAATCATAATTATGTTATAAAATAAAAAACAAATCAACAATGAAGTTGACATGCAAAAGCCTTACTTTGCATAAATGAGCTTGAAACTTTACACTTCGTATTAAGATTTAATAACAAATAAATTATTTTTTTTAGCCTGTAAACGTCCTGTGGATGCACATTTTTATGCAAACCTTATCAAACTTGTTTGAGAAGAGCACAAGTTTTCATTCCACTGTTTCTTCAATTGTATTATTTCACTTTATTTTCAATATTTTTACTTTAATCGCAAAACAGAATTTCGACTATTTTCTCAATGGAAGAGAAAAATGTCCACCATTCTTTTTTCCCTCCATGTGACCCTAATACCACGTCAAAGTCATTCTACAAAATGGGAAAGGCAGGAGAACATAGGATTTGATTAAGACAGATGCGCCTTGATCTCTTTAAGTGAGGAAATGACGGAGGAAATTGCAAGAAACTGCAAGAAACTTGTCAATATCTACAGTCAACGCAACAATCAAAATGCTTTAAACATGAGAAACGGCAACAAAGACGATATATCTGCAGAACTAATTATTCTAATATATACAAGTTTCAGTGTTTTAATTGCCTAAAAACATTGGATATTTGTAATTGCCTTCATGTATAAAATTTTATCTGTTTATGGGAAATACAGATATATTATCAGAGCATTTTGTTACAGCTTACAAAGATAAATACACTTTAAAGTTTAGAAAATAAAAAAGCCCCCAGGGCATGGGGTTTCCACATGTCTTAGAGTCTAAAAACAAAAGAAGAGACGTGTGACAGACATCTAGTTGAGTTTCAATTTCAATCACATTAATTAAATGTGGCCACAGTGAGAACACAGATAGGAAGAAGTGACAGAAAATAGTTTTTCTCTATTTTTAAGGAGTAATTTGATCTCTTCTAATGCAACATAAATATGATTTAAGATGAATAAATAAACCAAAAACTGGAGTATAGACAATT
>NW_015113057.1:298386-352407 GCF_001443285.1 Poecilia latipinna | reverse complement strand
TTCTTATTGTCACTTTTATTGTTATCAGAATAATACTAAGAAAAATACTGTGATGCAACCCCGACACCGATGTCGTTACTATGGACACAGACGCACACAAACAGAGCTGTTGCAGCATGACAACGCAATGTTCGTATGAGCAATAGTCACAATGCAGGATGTGCAACGTCAAAAAGCGTAAGCTGTTTATTTATACAAGCATCACCCACATTAAGCCCACTCCACAGGAAGTGAGCCGTCAGGATGCTCCCTTAATAAAACCGGATTCTTTTTTGTGTTTATTGCATTAGTAATATCTCTATAATGGTGACATCAGAGTTGAATTATTCATTTCTTTCTATTATTGATTCCATGCAGGTCAGTTGCTGAAAACATGTTTCTGTGCTACTGCCCAGGCTGCAGAGGAGGAAGGATTCTGTGTTACCAGGTTGTTGTCGTCCTGGAAGGCGTAGTGCAGGGTGGTGATCCACTGGCTGTCTCCGTTCACCAACACGTCCCGCTCCTCTCGAAAGCACGCCGTCTACACAAAGATTCAAAGACGATTTAAAATCTTCTACATTCCTGCAGACATTGGCAGTGTGCGTGTGTGTGTGTCTGTGTGTGTGAATCCTGTGTTGGTGACTTTCTGTAAACCGGAGGAATAAATCATGGCAAAACAATGTTTTTTCCATGCTACAGTAAAACGGTGAGGAAGCTTTGGTAGCTGACCTGATATCACGAATGACCTCAGAGTCGAAAAACCCGGTCTGTACCTTCCATTATTTTTGTTATGCCACTTATTTCTCTGTGTTTCAGAGAAAGAAACAGATGAGGACCAATTGAAGAATTTTTTTTTCTTTTCAAAGAAGGTCTTCATATTTGTATTGTGGTCGACACAAACATGCAGAATGAAGAAATAACCATCAAAAGAAATAGAAAAACACTTAAACTTCATCACCATATGTTCTAAATCTATATCACCTTCCTAAAATAATGGCTTGTTATTTTTTGTCAAAAGATGATTTAGGTAGAAAATTACAAAATCATTTTTGGCAACAAAAAAAAAAAAATCAATTAGGCTATTAAATTAGGAAGGTAGTGATGTGTACATCTAATATCTATAAAGAGGGACTGAAGCTTTTTGGCTCTGAATCATCTCTTAATAATTTTGGTTAAAGTGTAAAAGAACCTACTAATATTTTAACTATAGATATGATAATAAATGAAGAGTTTTAGCCGTTTCCTCCTGCAATATTTATGTTGAACTTCCACAGAGAATTAAACCTAAAGTATGACATACATGCTTTGTTCTGGGTTTTTTTTATTTATGTAGGAATACATTTTTTATTATTATTATTATTCTTGTGCATAATTTTCCACTGAAAAAACTAGATCCATCCTTTTTTTTGTTCAATTTTATATTTATTTTGAATCCAAAAAAAAATGCCCAGAAAAAAAAAAAAGGTGGTTCATAGAAATGTGTAAACTGTCTTTTAAAAGTGATGTAACAGTTGTGGCTCTAAATGAGTTTTATTTGCCTGAGGATAAAAACACCCCATCTCTTCAGGTTGTAGCAGTTGCAGATTTCTGCAGATCTCGTCTGTGGATCTGTCACTTTTTCTACCTCTGGGCGTTTAAGCGTATTTGCACGTACGTCTAAATACTGTGGAGTGTTGTTTTTTTGTTGTTTTTTTTTTGCTTTGTGACATGTGAGCCGCTAGTTCAGAGACCCAGCAGGCCAACAGGAATGTGAGGATGGTGTCAGGAAGGAGATGATGAGAAAAACACGCATGGGCAGATCAGGCTGTGACATGTTCTGCAATCCATCAACAAATGTTTGATTCAAATGAAACTCCACAGAGGATGTGGGTTTTCCCGACAGGAGGCCCTTTCTTTCTTTTTCTTTTTTAAAACCTTCATCATTATTTTCCTTGAAGCATTTCCATGATTACTGCAGCAGACTGCTTCAGATAACCAGAACTAATAAAGTTGGTGCTAACCTCTGCTCGCTTGAGCATTTCCCACTTGTTGAGAATCTTCATAGCGAAGACCTTATCCGTGTTTCTCACTTTTACCACCGCGACCTGCAAAGAGAAGGAGAAATGTATTTTTAGTTGACGTAAGAAAAATATCAAACTGCATAAGCATTTTCTGTATGTATTGCATCTTATCCTGGGAGGAAATGGGAGTTGAAGCTGAACAACAACTGCAACAGTTTAAAGAAACAAACGCTCTCCTCATAAAGGGCATTAGTGTGTGAACTTAGCAAAAAAAAAAAAAAAAAGAGTCCTGCAGAGAATTATTTTAATAAGAGATAAATTCTGAGTTAATCATGTGGGGAAAGAAAGTACAGAAATTTGAGATAAGGATTCAAAATATAAATACATTTAACTTTGGGGTTTAAAGCCAGAAATGTGAAAAGGAAACCCTGGGGAAAACTGCAGACAAGAAAGAAGTTTTAACTTTCTTTAGAAGTAAATGATGGAGTTAGGAGGAAATCAACAAAATGTCACTAGAGTATGCGTTCTAGATCAATTCATAAAAATTACAGAGTGAAACATTAAGCTCAATTTCAGATTATATAATGAGTCGTTTTATTTTAATCTGCTGTCAGTTTAAAATCCTTCCAGATGTGTGACTTTCCTCTCTGCAGGCTCATAACTGGGATTCTCCACTATTTCAGCTTCTGCTCCAGATCTTCCAGCTCCATTTAATCACTTTTAATAGTTGCTTATCAAGTAATCACATGAAAAAAATATTTTAGAAATATCTATTTACAATTTTTGCCACTTCATCAATCTGATTGTTTTGAAGAACTTTATACTTACTAAAATTTAAGCTGATTTGTATGACTGTGATTTGCTGTTTTGTCTTTTGTCTGACCAAAAGACAAAACATTTTGGCATTTAACTGATGTATTGTTTTGTGCTCTGTTTTGTCATTTGTGTTGTCGTTCTTGTACAGCACTTTGGTGCAGTTCTGTCTTAAAGTGCTATATAAATAAATTTGACATTGACATTTGAAAAGTCTATAAGAGGAAGAATAAGTTAAAAAAATCTATTTACATACTTCAGACTTGAGACTGAAAGTGAAGTATATTATAAAAGGCAGTTTTATTTTTTATTTAATGTGAAACTTTTTTTTTATCCGTTTCTGCACTTTAAATTATTACTACTTAAATACCTCAAACTTGAGACCAAAGTAAATATAATATAAAAGTTCATTTTTACTATTGCCTCAAGCTGAAATTGAGGCATTCATCTTTTTTAATACTTCAAACTTGAGACAAAGTAATGTCTGAATCATTGAATCTGAACTTTTTTCCTTCTTTTTGTTTAACAAAAAGGAACAAAACTGTTTTATTTACTTGCATTTTCTCATATTTCTTTTTCTAGCTTAAGTAGCTTCTACAGAATGGTACAATTCTGTATTCAAGGTCTAAATTAATTGTCACAATAATAAATTACTCGATTATTAAAATAATCATTTACACCTGGGAAGACCCAGAATGAGCAGCAGTGAAGGTCGCCCAGGTTACCTCTCTGATTATGTGTGAGTGCGCTGGCTCCCCAGTGCCACAGAACTCTTTAAGAAAAGTTATTTCCTGCTTAAATAACAGCAACAAAAAAAAAAGTTATTGAATTGTTTCTCAGCCTCAGATAAGCAGAAGGACAAGGTTCGCATGGAGGGATGTTTTATCTCCAGACACTGATGTATAGGTTACTGCACGGTTCACCGTCTGTTTGCCTCTGAGCCGCACAGTGATCGATGAAAAAGAAACATTTGCACATTTCTGTACAACTTTCACAGTTTAAAGCCTTCTTTTAAAAGAATGGAAACAGTCCTCTGTCTGGCAGTTTGCTGCAGACTCAGGAATGACAGAGTCTGCAGCAAACCGCCTTCACTCTCTACACAAGCTGTTTGTAGAAGGAAACACTGTGGAAGAGGTCAGGTAATAGGTGCATGATCAACTTGTTGTGCCTCTAGTTGGACCAATCATGCTGCAATGTACGCTAATTGATTCTTATATCAGGAATGTAACAGGAACAAAAAAAACTGTTTTATTCTTATCCACAGCTTCTGTAAAAAATAAAACACCACAAGAACAGCCTTAAAGGAACAGCGTCCAAATGTACTACTTTTTTCATTCATCAGGTTACGATGAATGTTTATGATGATGTTCGATGTGTGCCGTTTTTCTTTAAACCACATTTGAACTTTTATGGACCACACAGTTTTTAGTCTTATAAACCTCATTACTTATAGCTGCTATCTACCCAAATGACGGGTTAAAAGCAATAAATATCTTGGTTGCTGAGCTCAAATGTCTAATTATTCAATAAATTAGCAGAAAAATTTTAAAATGTTGTTGATTTTGTCAGTATATAGTTTTAGATTGAAATGCTATTAATTGTGATTGATGAAGTACAGACCGTGCAATTAACCCTATTAAAAATTTTAATTTGAATCAAGTCCCACCGTTATTAGTAATATTAGAAACCTTTACATACAGTAGTTTTCTGTAAAACATGACAGGAGGCATTAAAACCATGCATCTTGAAATAATCTGAGGAAAGTTTAAATGGATTTTTAAAAAATTAATGCCATCAAATCCTTCTGAACCTTGGATTTTGCCCCTGTATGTACACATACCATGGAAATTGTGTAAAATTGATACTAAATGGAAGTAAACAAGTATATTGAACTTGGAGACTGATTTCCTGACCCAGACTCTGTACATACACATCATTTCATTCCCATCTCGTCCACTGAACCGGTGGTGATTGTCTTGAAAATAACAGAGAACATCCTGAAGCTCCCCAACGTTTCCTTTTATAGCTGCTATTTGTCACCAATGCCTAAAGATCACGCTGCCGTGACGACCCACCTCACCATCCCACATTAACAACTGCCAGCTTTCCCTGACTGCTAATTGCTAAACATAGCCTTGAAGAAGAAAAAAAAAACTTCCTCGGCTCCAGCTTTACAGTTTTGCCAAAAAAGGAGCTGCACAAGCAGCAGCGACAAACCGCTGTGAGCAGACAGCCAAAGCACGAGTTCACACAAACTCAAGTTATTCCCATTGCTTTCAACGGACACCGTTTATGTTTTTTTTTGTCTCCATTCTTTACAAAAACAAGATTTATTTGAGTCTGAATCGCTGACATAAAGAAGGACTTGAAGAGTTTTTTTGAAAATTTGAAACAGAAGTAGGAAGAAGGGAAGCAAACAAAGCGGCGCTATGAAACGGAGGGGTCTGCATCCTATTAAATTAACCAGGGGAATGCTGCTAATGCAATACAATGATAACATTCCTGCAGTGTTTGGATTTCCCCCCAGTGATCTCTCACTAGAGAGGAGGAATGAGGGAGGACAGAAGGAAAGGAGGGAGAGAAGTGATCTTGGCAGTGCCTCTGTTTTTGTTCTTTCCTTGACCCCTCTCTCTTTTTTTCCCCCTTCACCTCTACTGCTCTGATCTTCATCTCTGTTCAAAACAAAAATCAGATTCGATTCTAGGCTGCATTGCGCAAACATTTTTTTTTTCTTTTCTCTCAATATTGATAAAGCGATCTCACAGTCAGTGGGCCGGGACAAACCGCTCCATTCATCGGTGCAGATCCACTACGTCACACACCTGGCACCGTCTCTCTTCCTGCTGCTGATAATCGGAGGATGACATCAAACTGTCCTGAGCGCACACTCCCCTCCTCTGACTTTAAAAAAAGTTTTTTTTCTCACAGTTTGCCCTCATCTATCCCTCCCTGCATTAATTCTTCTTAAAATAAAATACACAAAAAAAAAAAAAAATAGACGACATCCAAAGACATTTTTCACTGATGAATAAAAACGCGGTTCCAAACTATGTGTGGTTTTTGTTGCCTAATGTGACACATGTCAAACTACTGCTGGACAGCAACAAATGAGTTTTACATAACATATGGAAATATCGGTTTCTATTTGCTTTAGTAAAATGGAGAAACTTGAGCCACTCTTACATTGTTTCCTATAGTCCCATGTATGCTGGCAGCGTGTTTAGCAGGTGTAATTATTAGGATATGGCAACTCTTTAGTTGTAGCATCAGAAAAGTACATGTGCTGCATTACTTTAGTTTTTCCCTCCATATCTAAGGAACGACTGTAGCTCCACCAGTCTCCCCCGAGTGGTCGGAAAAAATGTTCCCAAATTAATCAGAGAGAAGGTCTAAGCCAAGCTAATTTTACTGAACCAGATTTATTTTCCAATAAGTTGCAGTTACAATTCATCCACAAAGTAGAAATAATTAGCAGATGTGAGCAGGCTTCTGCTAATCTGCTAATAGCAGAGCAAATTTATCTATGAGCGCTTTAGCATTTTTGCTAGCTTTGAAAACAGTTAGCGCACTTAGTTCGCCTAAATTCATTTTTTGGGATGAATAATAAGGCGCCAACTTAGCTAGCTTTCAGTTCAATAAAGTTCAACATCTGTGTTAAAGCATTACATATCACCTGTTCTTCAAATAGTTAGACATTTATAGTCATTATCTCTGAAGTGGATGAAAACGTTTTACGCAGCAATTTCCTTTCCTTTCCTTTCCTCATGTTCTCCACCTGTGATGCGAGATATCTAGAATACATCAGTGAACAGTTTCAAACCTACTAATGTCCTGTGTGCTTTCTGTCTGAATCCCTACAGTGGTCAATTAGCCAACATCAGCCCCAGAGTTTGCAATACTCAACAATTATAAACCTAAAAAAATGAGTGAAAGGTTTATCACATCACTATGAAGTGTAACAAATATGACCCTGTTGAGGTCAATAAAACATGTTGTGTCAATGACACATGACGGGTATCAACATGGTTGAATAAATGCTTTAGCATTAGCTTCCACTCAATACCATGCACATTAGCATTAGCGGAACTGATGTTTATGATTATTGCTTTAAGGTTAGTGTAACCAACCATTTAGCTAGAGCTGTTCATTAAAACTCTAGAAGTGAGTCAGACTTGGCAAAAGACATGTCGGAGTTGGAAGAAAAAATAAAATGGGAAAAAAAAAAAAAACAACTTGAACATTAATCACATCATCTCTAATCAGTGCATCTCTACTGAAAACACCTGCGAAACAGTCTCCTCGCTCTCACAGACACAAACTAGAACTGGTTCCAAACAACTCTAGTAAAAGACCTGACACCTTGAAAATGTCCTGTTTTAGCAGCTAAGGACTCCAATACTTGTCCTTTCAGCATTCCTCTTCTTTGACGACATTACCTGAAACTCAATGACAAATACTTTTTTTTTTTTTCAAACTCCCTCACCTCCCCAGAGGCATGGACATATAAAATGGATTTTAAAATCCCTTAAATCACACTTCCTGCTTCCTAAGGTTGTCTAATTTAGAGTAAATTCAAAGATTAGGAGCAGAAAAAGGATTCTGGGAGCTCCGTTGGGGAAGCATGTAGAGTCATGCTCAGGTGGCAGACTAACGCTACACACTGCTGATGGAATGCAGCAGCAAGGAAATCACTGTCAAATGCAGAAACACCCCAGTCTTCTCCCATTTGAGCAAGTAGCAATAAAGGCTTAGGAGAATCTCTTCTAGACACCTGCTGACCTGGGAAATCATCAATGCCTCAAGTTAAAACCGAGGAAATTCCAAACATTTGCAGACTTTTCAAATGAAAAACAAACAAGTTTATCTCATTCAAGTCACGTCACGTCACGTCACGTCACGTCACGGTGGTGATCACCAGGTCTGAGATGAAGCATGAAGATTGTTTCGATTCCCCTAAATGTCTTTAAAATGGATTAATCAAGCACATAACATTTCCACTTTAGTATTGAGCGTTGGTCTGTTTTCAAAATCGGGGCGAAAAAAAAAATAACAAAATGGTCCGTTACCTCGCCGAACGCTCCTCTTCCAATAACCTTCAGGATCTCAAAGTCTTCCTTGTGCAGACGCATCTGCTTCACTTTGGAAGTGAAAGGTTTGGCTGGAGACACAAAGAAAGAAGAGAATCAAATTAGTTGATTGTTTTCATTAGAATGTAAAGCAGAAGACCGTTCTTTATCTGGTGAGACGTACAGGAATTAGAAGAAAGCTGCAGGAACAATATAACAAAATCAGAAAAATATTTAATGCGTAGTTATAATTTGTTCCCGTTGCATGGAGACAGCAAAATTTCCCATTATTTTAGTGGTAGCTGAGAGAATAATTGATTGCGTAAACAATCATTTAGTTGAAGGCTTAGTCTATAGAAGGAAGACCTGTAAAAACCTTAAATCTCTGAGATAAGCCCCAGAATATCACAACAAACTTAGCAGTTTCTCACCTAATCGCGAAATTATTTATTACAGCACAGGAAGGTTCAATTAAATAATCAATGAGTAAACCTCCTTTAGAAAAATCAGCTCAAAACACTTTTATTTACTATTCATCAACAGAGGTGATGATGTGTTAACAAGCGATCTGTTGGTGTAAATTATTACTATCAGTAAAGTCTGCAGTCCCCTGCATTGTGTGTGAATAAAACACGGGCAGCTTTGTAGCATTTAATCATTTCCACACTAGGCCCAAAATAACCGGCTCATGGAACAATATAAAGGACAAAACTCCCATATCTCAGGCTCCACGTCCTTCTAAATGGATTTTATCACAGAGTTGGTGACCACCTGGTTCTCTCTGCAGTAAATGACACCGGACACAGAGAGGCTGGATGATAACGTTTGCTATTGTTGTGCCCTCAGTTATGGTTCCTGATGGAAAAAAAGGGATTAGGGAGGGATCTGCGAGAGCTGCCAACGTTCTCTCGCAAATGTTCGACAGATTTGATCTATGTTGACAGAGTCAGCATTTCCCTCATTTGTGGAGAACTATTCAGGCCACTTCCTGGTTTACATGCTCCCAGCATGCCAAGGACAACCTGGATTGGCTGCAAGTTCGCAAGGTCAGCATCCTTGGTGAACTGATATCACGTTTTTTTTTAAGTCAATAATAACCCAACTACAAGATGTAGTGCTCGTTAGGTTTGCCAAACGTCTTGGGGTTAGTAAACAATGGCATCTCCATGGAAACATCCTCTTGGTGTTTCCAACTACTGTGTCGCAGTAAGAGGAGTTTCCCCAGTCAAGCTAACGCTCTGGCCCGTCTGTGATCCCACCGTGGCAAAACACTGTCTGGCTGCCTCAACTTCACACAACCTCCAGTGCTGAACAAGAGGATGTTCTCCCACTGTGAAACAGGGAAATGCCTGCTGAAATAAAACAAACAGGTCACTCATTGCTCAACAATCTCTCTCTCCCAATTCTTCCCTCAAAGCTGCAGCCGAGTCCGATGACAGCCGGGGGTCAGAGGGCAGAGGGAGAGTTGCTTCTAGCAGAGCAAAGAAATGCCAGCAACAATGCTGCCTTAGCAGGTAAGAAACACCTGACCAACGTTGGAACACTGTGTGGCAAGATTCTAAAGAACAACCATGGGAGCACAAAAAGGTACTTGTAGAGTCCCTACGTATCTTTCTTGTCAAATATCTGTACTTTTCCAGTATTTCCAAACTTTCCTGACCCTTTTAACCTCATTTTTAGACGATTCCAACCTGAACCCACACAAAACACGAAGGAAAGAAGGAAGACTGGATGGATCGAAGGAGGGACAGATGGACAGATAGACAAAAGCATAAATGGGTGGATGGATGAACAGATTAAAGCATTAACCCTCCAGCGGTCTACAGAGATTGGATCATTTGGGACCCACAAGTTTTTTTATTCTGTGTACAGTCCAGTAGGGTCACACTGTCCCCATGTGCGCTTTTACAAGGGTTTTTTGTGTGTGTGTAGTTTCAGGAACTGACGGTCTGATGGGACTGCCATGCTAAGGAAGAAAAGAATGAAGGACAGGATAGAGGGAGTATAGATGCATTTATGGATGGGTCGATGGACTGACAGATATCGTCATCTATAATGTAAGGAACATAAAATCCCAGAATACCACCAATACCACCAGTGGTTTAACAGTCCAATCAAATACTCTGATTGGACAAGTTTGCAATTTGATATCTTTCACGGAAACTGATTCTTCTGTAAACTACTATAATAACAGCAGCTTGGTCTGCAACACACACTGGCACTGATTAAACTGTTGACTTCAAGGATGTATAAACTATGTTACCAAGTATGTTTTTACCAGATCTCGTCACCATAAATTACGACAATAAATAGTTGGACATTTTCAAGTGAGACCCCAGGCCCCATCCTTTTACTAGTTTGGCTCTACGATCCTCCCCAACTCTTGGCAAGAGAGTCTTGAATGCTCTCTGGGATACGGAACACTTTCCATCTGTCTTTTTCTTGGCGATCACTAACTTGTCATTTCTATTTAGAGGGCTGCCTCTGTCAAACAAACTGGGTAAGCCCCCTCTGTACTCGCACAAAGACCCACTGGTACCATTCAGCCCAACATCAAGATCACACAATACCAGACACTGTTGGTATATTGAATTCTACAGCCATCATGGCAGAAACATATTCAGTTTATCTAAATTTAATCTAAAGTGCAAAATCAGTAAATTATTATGTCTTGATAAAGTATTCACATCGTTTGAAAGTTTACAAATTTTGTTACGATAAAACCAAAATGTGTTTTGGTTCTTGCATTATTAAGCCACTATTCTATAGCTTGTAAATGGTATTGAAATAACATCATCATTTATTGCAATAATTTCTGGGACAATTCATCATCGAGCAAAATTTGTGTCTCTCCAGCTCCTCCAGAGTTACTATGGTTCTCTGAGCCGCTTCTCTAAATGTTCTCCAAACACATTCTTTAGATGACTTCCAAAGGAAATTGGGTTTTATTTTGTTTAGGGGGAAATCAGAGAAAACTTTGTGTCCTGTTATTTCCCCTTTACAGCTATGTACTACTTTGTGTTGATCCGACACATAAAATCCCAATAAAAACTCCCATTAAAGTTTGTGGTCGTAACATGACAAAATGTGGAAAAGTTCATGGCGCATAAATGTTTTTTCAAGGCGGTGTAATTGTCAATTACACAAGCTGAACTGAGATGTAGGCCATAGAGAGGGGAAAGGAGAGTGGGGCTCCGAGAGGGAGGAATTAGTGGCTGCAGGCTGACTCAGGAGTTGCACTTAAAGCAGCCACACGAGAAATGTCTTTCTTCTCGGAGCCAGGAGCCCACAGGCCCCTTTCCACAACAAACTTCATGTGCAAACATAGACGTACACAAATATGTGCATGCAAAGTGAAGGGTCGTGGTGCTTACACCCGACGACTAACTGCTGACTATATACTCCTCAAAGTTTGCTTTTAACCGCTGGCATATGTGGAAATACTGAGCCAATATATCAATCAATTTAGTCATCTCATATAATACAGTCTGAAGCAACAACAGTCCAGATTTACTTTAGGATCAGTGTGTGCGCTTTGAAAGGACTCGCCGCATCCCTTTCAACAGCAGACGAAATGAAAAGTACAACAGCTTGGTCATACATCTTAGTTCATTAACAAAATATACACCTCACCTAAACACAGCAACCGTTGCCATGACACGGTGCAGCAGGAACCAATGGTAACACTCGGGAAGCCCGACTATCCCAACTTTAGCATGACTGGTATTCTTTGTTTTCCGGGTTTTGCAACGCACGGCCCAAGTGAGCCAAGACTGGAAAAAATGCTGGCATGTCATTCTGAAGGCATTGTGGGGGTGGGGTGGGGAATAAGGCATTGATCTGCGCACAAACTGGAAGGTTTACCACATGTCAGGTGCAACACGAGGGCAGGTGATCTCAGCGGTCGGTGTTCGGATGCAGTGGAACTGGAAAAACATGAGCGACGCCACCTGCTCCACACGGCCAGACTGGTTTGGCCCAGAAGTACTGGAGAGCGGCTTATCGAACCCATCTCACTCCATTACCGGCAATGGAGTCAAGAGACATTTAGTGTGAAATTGAGCAACAACGGGCGAGCGTGTTCACTCACCGGAACAGGCCTGGGCTTGGGTGTGTTCATGTGAAGTATGTGAACTCGTGTCTGTGCATTAGTCAAAGAGCTATTACGTCTAATACATAACCATAGCTGGTGTATGTGACTCAGTGCTGGGTGGAACAAGATTCTGTGTAAATAAAAAATAAGTCATAACCTTAAATAAACCTCTTGTTCTGCAGTAAGCGTTGCCACATGGCATGGTTTGAATGTGTGCAAAAATAAATTAAGAGTGCATGCTTGTGTAAAAGGGGCTATTTGTGTGGGATTAAGTAAAGACTGTTCAATGGACAGTGATGGAGTGAACAGAACAACCCAATGCTTCTTTATTTGATGGAGATTCTAAAAATGTCACAATGTGTACCAACTCTAGCCCAGAAAGCTTTTCAGTGTGGGGGAGGTTAGGTTTTGTAACTCATTTAGGTAGAAAAGGAGGAAATAACTAATTTTATTTAGCAATTTTGACATTTACTGCATGATAATGATAACATTTAAACTAATGTTAACGTTTTAGTTAATTTGGACTTAAAAGGAAAAGTTGACTTGCTAAAAGGGCTAAGATAATGTTACCCGATACATTTGTGTAATTCAACATGATAGCATTTAAGCTAACATTAACTTTGTAGCTAATTTGGACTCAAAAGCAATAATTGACCTACTAAATTGGTTAAGGTAATGCTACTCAACGTATGTCAACATGATGATAGGATTTAAATCTCAAAAAATAGCTTATTGAATGGATTAAATTAATATTAAGTTAATGTTGCTATCATGATAATGATTGACAAAAACATAACATTGATCAATATTTTAGTCAGCACATTATTTTCTTAATTTTTTTTCTTAAACCATTTGACCAATGTTACAAGTGTATGACATCAGTTTGAGTGTGTGTTCATGCTCACTACATCAGTCTTGTTCAGCTACAGGCATTGTGGGAAAAAGTATATGATTCACTGACAAAGGAGCCAGGTTGCAAATGTTATTTCAAGTTTTTTACAGCTCAAATTGGTTTGAGAAAATATTTCTTGAATTTGTGAGGAAATTCAATTCAGAAATACCTTAGCCCTAATAATCATCTACCAATTTGGAAGCGTCCACATAGTTACATTTCTTTGTCAAAGAATGACTTATTATAAAAAAAATAAAAACCGTAATGTCCAACACTCCCCTTGTGTGTGTTAATGAGACCTTTTGATGCTGAGCAAATTGGTCTCAGTTCATCCTGTTCCAGTCACATATAAATGTGCAGATAGAATCTGTTTGCGCTTGCTATATACATATTGAGTAGCTTAAGTTGGACATGTTTGTTGGCATTTTATTTTGCAGTTTGCAATAAATGTGAAAAAATAATATAAGGAAATGAAACAAAATAGCTTTTTGGAGGAAAAATAATTAATGTAATTGAGTGAAAATAGAAAATCTGGTGATAATAAGGGTCATCGTTGCAGCCATAATTTTCATAAAGAGTTAAGTAAAAAGGTGCAAACAGAAAAAGGCTTGAATGGAAGCGGTCCAAATTACAGTGCATGTCCGAGAATTTCACCCACACCGCTCTCTAACCCCATCTCAAAATCCTGAGTGTGACTGAGGGATATCTGGAAGCCATAATGGGTGAGGTAATGACACAAAAATGCTGCTCACAAGAAAGACAAGGGAGACAGGGAGATGGAGACAGGATAGATGGGCTTTCCAGGATCTGACACGAAGAGAGAAAACAGCAGAGAGAGGAGAGGAGAACGACCCAGGGATGGCCTTTCCCTCATTATGACCGAGGCAAGCCTGTTGCCGGTAGGAGCCAAAAACCATAAAAACAAATAACTCTGCCCTGTAACATAAGATGACAAAAATTTTAGCCCAGATTTCATCATCTCCTTTTTTATGGAGATAATTCCTCTAAAATCTGACATTTATTCATCAAAAAAACCTTACGTCCCCCTTTTTCATCATCTGTTTACACAAAAATCCCACCTGAGAACAACATTAAGCTGAACTAGTTTCATTCGTTTACGGCTTTATCCACTCCCATCTGTACTGTTGCATAAAGGACAAGGTTTTCATCTTGTATGAATAACAGCTGTTTTATTCCAAAGGTATTTCTAAGTTAAATAAAGGACAAGTAACTACAATTAACAGAGGGCTGAATAAATAGCCTAAGAACGTCATCAAAGGAAAAACTGAGGCGGTGTGTTTTCAACAGCCTTGTCCTAAAAAGGGAAAGCGGCTCGGTGTTGGAGGCACTTGAAGCTGGCGCTTTTAGCAACTCGATTGCAAAGTAGCCCAAAAAACACTCAGTAAATGAGCCAAATTACAGATTAAAATGCAACCAGACGCTTTTATGTCTCGAGCAGAGGTTCCCCCTGCAGATGTGAGCCGGAAGGCATCATCAGCCCCAATGAAAAAGTTTTTACAATCCAGATCCACAGCCCTGCACAAGTACTCACACCTTTTAAACTTCAAAGTATTTTATTGGGACTTTTTTTAATCACACCAACACAATGTAGCATCAATATTCAACCATTTCTGCCTGTTCGTCTTTGTACAACACTTTTAAATCAGTCTGATTGGATGACAACAAGCACTATGAATATCAATTTTGTAACAGTCTCAATTTTATTTCTGTCTAAACTTTGACTAGACCATTCTTAACACAAATATGCTTCGCTCTAAACCATCTTTTAGATCTAAAAGATGGCTCTATTTTTCTATACTATTTGGTGTGGAGGTTTTATATAGGCCCATTGGATTGTTGCCTTTTCCTGGTATTTTTTTTCTCAATATCTTTTGATCTGTATTTTAACTGTGCAAAGCAAACTAAACTAAAAATGTAAAAAAGCATGTCATATTTCAGATTTTCTAAAAACCATCTAATATTTTCCTAATCTGTTGTCACTTTGTGTTGGTCTATGACATACACATCAAGCACTATTTAACACTTCAACTGACATGTCGAGGGACGCTGACAAATATTTGCTTATCCATCAGGAATCTCGAATATGAAGCATTACACTCATTAAGGCGCCATAAATCCATCAGATACAAACGGACGATGACTTCTATACTATGTAAACATGCTTCAGAGCATTAAATTGCATTAAATGCAAGACTGAACACCAGCAACACCAGAATTCCCAGCGGTGTCAGCCTGCAGTAACCCTTGGGGCCCCCTCCGCTCCACCGCAGCAAACCACATATTCCACTCAATGCGGTGTTCTTCACATCTCAGTTTGTCTCTCTTTCTGCATCATATCACGCTCTGTCACAATAATGAGAGGGCAGGGCTGGTTGGAGGTTTCAAAACTGAACAATCTGTGCCCCCACAGCGTTAAAACACACAAACAGGATGTTCCCGAAATATTAAGAAACCACAAAGAGCAAAAGAAAATGAAGGAGAAGGAGAGGGGCCTGACTCGGGCCAAAACAATGGAGGAGATCCGGTGTGAAACGGTTTGAAGCCTGCTGTGGAGCGTGTGGAAAGCAGGCCACTTCTGGTTTGTGTGAGGAAAGTTTTTCCCCCTCGACTTCAAAGGGTTCTCCAAGACGGCGCATAGACGTGTCCGACCCACGCCGCAAACCAGCCAATTTAGACGGCTCTGTCAACGCAGCCGTCTGATACAATCTGTAGATAAAGGGTGTCGGGATCCTTTCACGTTCGCTTAGCTTGACGGACGATTCGCCACCCTGTTGGAGATGCTGCGTCGCTTCCTCTGCTACGGACGTCGATAAGCCTCATGTTGCACAACTAACCTTTCAGATCCACTGCTGATATAATATGCAGTGATATTTTAACAACTGAATCAGATCCTCCTGGAGAACAAATCTGTGCTTTGTCATTCAGCGTGTTTTGATAATAATCTAGCACAAACATTTTTTGCTGCTGGAAGCCGTGTGCCCTGCTCAGAACACGCTGAACTGCTCAGCGTTCAGCAGCTAGGTCAACCATGGCTTCTGGGACGTCTGGCGTTTGGATGATGAAGGAGGTCTTTGTGACACTTGCCAAATATATAACAGTGTAGTTGCATTCAATTGCAAAAGTGTTCATACCAATGGAAACATGAGCTTTATGGACTTTATTGGGTATTGTGCAAAGTAAACTAAACACAAACAAGTTAGGCCTGTCACTTTAATCAATAAATCTATAAATTGCATGACAAATTAAAACAAACTCAATAACTTCAATTTGCATGATTTATTGCCTTTCTCTTTTCTCTCTTTCAATTAAAGACCGGATGACAAATCTCTTCAGTCTGGTGCATATCTGGGTTACAGCATACATGTGGAAGAACATGAAGTCCAAAATCAAACCTTATGGACTTTACATAAAAAGCTTGGCAGAAAACGAACACACTAAATTATTAATAAAACCACCCTTAAAGATGCAGGACTATATATATTACATGCAGGCACATAACGCCATTTTATATCACAATCAAGCAACCGCTAACTTTGGTTACAAAAAATACGACATATACCATATATGGCTTAATAGAAATTTGACTTCATAATTTGCGCCTTGAAATTGGGCCTTTGTCTCTTTCTGAAACTCCACCTTCAGGAACTCATCACAACATCACTCCTCTATTAACATTCAACAACATTTCTACCAGCTTTGCTCTGAGAAGTAGCTCCGCTAATGAGCTCAGCTGATGCGCAGTTCTACCAAGTGTTTGCTAATTGCTGCTGGCTAGTCTGAAGGAGTTAAGTGGGGGAGTAGGGGGGTGGGTGGGCTGCTCTGAGGCGGGAGCTTGAAAACTTCAGCTCTGAAAAAAAGCTTCAACCTTGAAGACAAAGCTAGTCCAACCAGACATTTTACGCAGCTGGTTGCCATGGAGATTAAAGTATTTCTCAAACGTGTATGAAAGAATAGAGGCAACACTGTAGGTATGTTTTTGATGAGGGAATAACAATATAATATGATGTAAAGCTCAAAAAGTTGATTTTCAATAATATTGTCCCTTATCCCTTTGATACATAAACATTAAAGGATTGGTCCTTACAGATGTTCCCGATCCAATCAGAACAAAGAGATGGCAAAACCTTCACTCTGGATGTGTAAAAGTAGTAGATATACTTCAGAAGACTCTTAGCTTTACAAGCAGCAGAAGGTGGTTCCACAAAGTGCTGACTGGATAAATATAAATACATTTCCATTTGTACTAGATTTTGAAAACCTTTCCCTACCTCTTCCCATTCATCAATCCCTTAAAACCCCAATAAAATAAATTAAGGTGGCTGTAACACTAACACTCTTTCGAGTCAAGGGGTATGAACGTCCATGTCACTGTAGGTTTTCTGCAAAGCACCACTGAATAATTAAGTTGGCCTCAGCAGAAAAATATAAATATCCATATCTGACAACATTAGTCAGAGCATAATTCTATCATGTGTAAAAAGTCAGGCTGCTTTCCCTGGAATATCTTCTCTTGAGAGAAACAATAAGTTGTATTCGCCCCGTATCCAACTCCACATTACACAGAGATGCTTGCGGCGGAGGAGGCTGCCAGAGGAACAGACACTGACAGCTGTATGAATCTTCATCTTTTACTGCCAGCAGTAGGAACACTTGCTGCTCAGTCCAGGGAACAATCGCTTTTATAAGAGTCTTCTTAGAGCCTCCATGGGCCAGAGCTCTACATCAGCCTGAAAGATGCGGCAGGGGGATGAGGGGAGGTTGGGAGGAGGAAAATCTACTCTGTGGTTACGAGAGCCGTAGCTTTGGAATACTGGGTATGGGCTGTGGGAATGTTCGGGAACATGGATGTTTTCCAACAGTAAGGGCAGATAAACTCAAAACACAGAGGCCTTCTTAAGTTTACGAAGGTGTTGGTGGAAGTTAAGCATCAAAACTTTCACTGCCAGTGGGTCTCCAGTACTGTCACGTCAAAGCACAGCAGGTTCCCTATTGCCTTTTCTGGGCTCATCCTCGCTCTGTTTCCCCTCCCCTCAGCAGCCTGTGAAAAATGAGGGGGGGTTTTGCTTACAGCTCTCTGCGGCTCAACTGGTACAGCTCAGCACTGACGCTGCACCATTTAAGGATTTGATTCCCATTGGGCCACCCATACTATAAATGGATCCAGACAAATGGATGAAAGCGAGCGCTTGCTGTCTGTTTGGGAGGCCTTCGAAGCGGCGAGCCGGATGGAGGCTGTCAGATTGGTTTGGACGTGTTTAATGTTCAGGGTGACAAAGACGGGGAAAATAAAAGTAGATATGCGTCGATCCGATACCAATATCTGTATCGTCCTGATGTTGAAAGAAAATTGTAGACTGGGTATCGGTGACAATCCATAAGGGCAGATCTACTCCATCTATTCTATGTTTATGCTCTGAGTAACATCATGCTTTATTTATTTTTGAGAGAATGACTAATTGTACTTTCTGAATCAACTGAAAGAAGGTTGCAGTTTCTTTTTTACGTTTGATGAAGACAGTCAATATATTGATTTTGTCGGTGTCTTTATTATTTACTTTACAATTGGCTATTATACTTCTAATTGTGCTCACTGTTTTTACATGTTTGACCAAACTTGTGAAGCTATTGGTGTGTTTAAGTGTGCTGTACTGCTGCAGAGTTATCAAATGAATTTGTAATGCAGCATTGTTTTTCTGTATCGGTTCATATCGGCCAACAACAAACATCAGATATCAGTGGATCAGTGCTTCCCTAGTTAAAAAGGTTTGGGGAAAAACAGAGGAATATCACTGGACACATTAACCCAAGGTATTTTCTATTCAGTGTGAAGATATGTTCATAGTTCAGGCTCCCTGTGGCTAATGTGACGTGACAGCAGTAACTCAAGATCTCTTTCATTCACAAGAAACCTGCCCAGCTAGATGTGCTTGACTTTGGAGGCGACAGGAAGGACCTGAGGGAACAACAAGCACAGACGACAACACAAGAACAGCCAAGAACAAGTAACCAACAGTATATCTACATATTAAACAGAGGCTGGCTGGTTCTTTGCAAGTTTTGATGTACTAAAATCTACTTGTGTCATAACTGCATAAAAATAATGGCATCTTAGCAAGAAACGTAGCACATGGTGAAATAATAATTAACTACTTCCAATTGAACTAAAACAACCAAAGGGTTATTGGACCGTGTCTAGACACTCACGGCCTGTTGTTTTAAAAACTTACTCCGAATATAACAAAGGACAAACCCAGACAGATACTATTGTATACGAAGGCATATCAGCTGTTCTTGCAAGTTGCCTCAACAGAACAAGACTTGGGTCGGTGCTGCTCATGTCATTCCTTAACAATTGTGACTAGGGATGTGCCGATCAATGGTTAAGAGATCACAATCATGCGATTTTCGTGAAAAAGTATATGAACTGTGTTCGCTGATCACAGTCTCTTGTTGCCGATCACATGCGTCATACTTTGCAGCCTGCAGAGGTCCTGTAAGCAGCATTTCTCCCTCTTTCCTTCTCACTGCGCAACAAACCAATGTCGTGTGGAACTTTAACCCTGAGAGTGAATGGGGAAGTTTACAACTTGCGATGGAAAAAAACGTCAAATTACATAAACAAAATGAATTTAATATGACATTTAAAAAGCAAGCACTTGACGGAGTACAGCTGTATCGAGGCTCACAGCAGGAAAAGACATCCGTAGCGCTCAGGCACCAGGTAAAACAGAGCACAACTGCCGACACTTACCCAGACGAGCATGACTGTCAGAAAGCTGAGCAAATAACTCAAACAATAATTTAAATCGTCGGGGTAGCGGTGTGAGACGCTAGGTTCTGCTCATGTTGTCGGATCGCTACTATTGCTAGGAAACTTGGGTTTCAGCGTCTTGTTTGAGGACACTTCAACAAGCAGTAGAGGAAGCTGGAATGGAACCAAAAACCTTCCAATCGACAGGTGACCCATTTTTCCTATGAGCAAAATCTGTAAGGGTTTATGGCTTTTAATGCCAACTGTGCTAATTGCAAACATAAGATGCTGAAGACTAAAACAAAAGCTTTAGAGTGAATGTTCGCTCACATTCAAAGTTTTAAGTGGATATGAATCAGGAAAGGTGGAAAAAATATTTTGAGTCCCTTGTAGGCATATCTTTATAAGAGAAATCAGAATCATGTAAATTTAGTATCAACAGATAGCTAAAAATGGACAATGGAGCTAAATTATTATGATGGTACATAAAAAAATATCTTAAATAGTCAACTCAGTAACTTGTAAGATTTAGTTGGCTCCAGGTTTTAGAAAAGATGCATGAAATACTCCGTCTAGCCCAGTTTCACCATTTCCACAACAGTTTGGTAGTAAAATGATTACAAGCAAAGGAAACATTTACAGGGAGAAAATCCTGCCAGCTGTGCTGTTATGTCGCTCCGTCCCCAAGGATGCAGTTAAAGTAGAACTGCAGGGACTGAACTGGCAGGTGAGATATGTTTTCAAGGCCGTAAAATGCAACCTTTAGGGCTGACACAGGAAACGCTCTCTTCCATGTTTGGCTCAAGAGGGCAAATAACACACTGCCTCAACAACATGAGGGAAAAGCCAACAGAAAAATGTAAGCCATTAACTCTACAACAGCAGCTTCCCATTTCGAAAACCCGCACTGATGATTCTGGGTTTGGCAATTTGTACAAATAAAAAAAGGACTTGTTTTTATTTGTTTGTCCAAGAAGAAACATCTTCAGCAACTTGCGCAACCTCATGAAGGAGAAAATAGCACTTCCTGCTAACGATACAACAACCGTACAGCATTTTAGAACAGACAGTGGATTCTTATGCTACAAAAAAAAAAAAAAAAGCCATTTATCCTGCAAAGTCAACGCTCACTAAAATCTGGAGGAAACCGCTAGATTACAACTTTCTTCTTCCAAAATAATTGGAGGGCAGTGAAGTGCTATGTTATATATACACTCCCCTCTGCTGTAGCTGAGTATAACGGAGGCTTTCTAGGCCACAACTAGTCCCCGTCACAGTGAAGGGAAAAAAGAAAAAAAAACGACTTGGCTACTAATTATAACCTCCAGAATAAAAAGGTGTCAGTGCTGGGACTTGTAACCAAAAGCATCCTGAAAATATCCATCTGGGAACAGCTGGGCGTGTCGGGACACACCGCGTGTTCACAGCAGGAAGAGGATGAATATGTAACTGCATCAAGGAGGACTTAAAGTAAAACAGTGGGAACAAATTTGCTCTGGAACTGCTCCAATTTTACGTCACAATATTGTTCCATCTACAACACATTTCCAGTTTCCCTTTTATGAAACTGTGGTTAGTGACATGTAAAAGGCAGATCCATTAAAGGGGCAGAATTGTGTGTTTTCCAGAAACATGATGCCATTTTACAGCACAATTAAGTAACTATGTCACCTTCAGTTGTTATAAAAATGCTGTATGTACATATGTATCAAATATGACTTGAAATAAATGTTACTTCCAAAATTAACGCCTTGAAATTGAATCACTGTCTCTTTAAGAAGCTTGCAAACTGTACCTAAGAGGAAGAGCTTCATCCTCGAAGGTGGGGCTACGTCCAACCAGACGTTTTGCACAGCTGAATGGCTGCCACAGGAGCTTGAAGGATTTCTCAGACATGCGTGAATGTTTTTGGTGAGGGAACAACATCCTAACTTGAAGTAAAGTTCAAAACAGTCCATTTTACATAACGCCACCCCTTTAAGAAATCCACCTGTTTCCGATTAATTCACTTAAGGCTCTGTTTCGGAGTTACCCATGCAGGAAGCCTTATCCATTTAGGCCTCGTCCAGAAGCTGAGGGCCGACACTGTAAGCTGTGAGAACAAACAGCGGCCGAGCAACAGCAGCCAGACACCTAGATAACAGTTAGGAGGCTAATCACCTCACTGATAAGTAGATTGAGTCGGCGTGGGAGGATACGGGGGCAGTGGGCGGCTTCTTGTTGAGACGAGGGTGTGAGACGTGAAGGAAGTCGCGCACACAGACACACAGACAGACTTTCTGTTGAAAGCAAGATGTGCTTTACAACAGACAAAAATAATAAAAAAGAAAAAATTCTGTTCATGTGGGACTGAGAAGCAGAAAACTGACTAAGAACCTGAATAAACGGAGCAAAGAGGTGGTAAAATATAGCTCATTTAAAATATTAACTGGTATAAAAATGCCAGTAATGATCAACATAGAAGATGTAATATGAGTCATCCAGCAGAGGCAGTTTCTCTTGCTAAAAAGGAGCCATTAAATACATAATAGATGAGATAAACAGAAAGGTAATCTAATTTCTAGCCAGCTCCTTCAGCCCTGAATACATTGTTTTTCTAAAATATTCCAAAGAAAAGCTGGTAGTCACAGTGCTACCCTACATGCTATTCACTAGCATTTGTAAAGCAACCAATCCATGAGAGGCATTCATTTTTCCTTGGTACTGATTGGCTGTACCCCAAAAAGCAGTAGACTGTAGATGACAGCTTCTACAGTAGTGCTAGGACAATTTCCGCTGTACGTGTTAATGCATATTAAGGTATATTTGCTGTGAACTATTAAAATAGGTAGCATAAAGCATTTTTAGAGGTGCTCTCAAGGATTTGTGTACTTTATGCAATCAAGTAGCTTCTAACCTTCAAGGGACTACAGCAAACATTGCAGCTCTTCTTGAACAGGTAGACCTGTTGTCACAAGTCAAAAATAGTTAAATAACTCGTACATGCATGGCAAAAAGAAATTATGTAAAAAGACTAGCTTTATTGAGGATTTTTGGTTTTTGCCAGCTCAAAAATCAACTAAATGTGTAATTTTTTAATAATATATTTTTGTAGAAAGAGCTTCTCTGGGTCTCAGTATGAAATATAAAGAGGTCCTTGCATTGTTCCTAATTAAAAGAATAGTATGAAATTATTTTATTTTATTTTTGTTGGTTTGTCATTTTTATGATCAAAATGTATTTTTTTAATAAAAAATTAAAAAAAGACTTTAATGAGTCTGATGCCCAACATCCTCCTGTGATAAAAGTCGTTGGATGTTTGGGCTTCTATTTATAACAAGGTTCAAATGAAAGCAAAATGCACAATTAAAGCCATATACTATTTGTATATATAATACTTCTCATTATAAGAATAAAGTAAATCTCACCCTCAATCATTTTTAAATACCGGCCCACCCGCACCAAGTAGAAAAAATACGTACTTTTTTTCAATTGTGATACAAAATCTCACTAGCACCACTTTGAACAACCTAGCACTAAACCTTTAATGACATTTGCACAATGTATTTCATGGTAGCATGTTAAATCTATTAAAATACAGACATAATCTTGACATAAGATGGACTTAGACCTGTTTGATTCTTACAGTCTTAAAAATATTTAAATGAATCTCATTTGATTTTTCGATCATAAACCTAATGTCTTGTATCGTCTCTTCTGAGACGCAAACCTGTCACTAAAATTTAATATTTTATTTCTGATCAAACAGTTTGCAGGTAATCCGTATCATTTAGAAATAAATTGTGGCAAAATTGGATCATTGAGGTTTTAATTATTTCTCTGAGGTCTCTTCACTTCAGATGAAAGAAATGAAACGTGGTTCGTCTGATCTCGAGAGGCCATTAAGAGCAAAGAGAGGTTTCACCAACCAATAAAAAAAGACCAGCAAAATAGCTTGCAGTAACAATGGAATTGGTTCAGTAGTTAATCTAGTATATTGGTATTAACTATTCACGATCACTTTTCAAAGCAAATTACATTTCCTTCCTCAAAATGATTAAGTTATCCTCAAATAATCTCTAATTTTCCCATAACGATGAGTGTCATCAATAAACAGGAAGCAAATAACTAAACGAAGCAATCGTCCGCCACACTTATCAGCCTAATCCCAAACGCCTAAAGGGGAGAAAATTGAATTTAGGGGGGTTGACAGATTTACTCATCGGCAGCATGTCAAATTGTTGTGTCTGCATCATGACCTTCAGCTGAGAGCCACAGCAGTGATGCAGCACTCGCCAAACAAGAGGTGAAAAACATCTGCAAACAACGGTGACGGTGGCAATCCAAACAGTCGCAGGATTTCCTCCACTGATCCCTCCTGACAGAGACGAGGATGCAGGAAGTCTGGCTGCTTATGTGGAGTTGTCTTTTCTTCTTCTGTCCCAACAACAAATTCACTCTTATGCACTTTCTTACAAGCCACACAACCTCGTTTGTAACTGGATTGTGAGAGTTTGCTGAGAATCCACCGGGATGGACGGCGGTTCAGACGTCAGCTGACGGCGCAATTAGATGAGCGACCCGCCAGCGTGAACAGCTGCCATTCAGGTGGAAAACGGATGAATGGGGCTGAAGGAGCACTCGGATAAACGGCTAATGTGATTCCAGTCATGCTTTTACCCCCATCTTTCACCCCCCAAGCAGAAAAACAGGAAGGTCAGGACAGTGAGTGCAAGACGAGGGTAAACATAAAGCAAAAAGGAGAGGTGACTAAATATAGACTGGGTCGCTGTCAGAATCCCAATCAGTAAAGAAGCCAAGGTCAGGGCTGCATCAGCTTTAGAGAGAGGCTCAGAGGCACAGACAGACACGATGACCTCAGCAGATCTAAACCTGTGGCCTCCCCGAATCTGTCCCAACTATTCCAATGTGTCCTCAACTCTTCCTCTCATGCTCTCTCTCCTAATTAGTCCCATTACCGCTCTAATCTTCACCTGAGGTTGAATAAACCTCCAATGAGGAAGGACATAAAGCTGAGCTACAGTGAACACAAAACCTTTTCGCCGTTTCAACTGCCTTGGAAATTTTAGCAAATCCTGTGTTTGCAACCCTGTTTACATCAAAATGTATAATGTTTGCCTCTTCACAACAACTTAAGCAGTCTTCACCTGAGTCTAAGGTCTTGTCCACATGTTGCCAAGTCTTTATAAGAACTAATGTTTCAGCTACATTGTTTAAAAAAAAACAAACAAGATTATACACACGAGATCGGTTTCTGAAAGTTTTCCAGACCTGAGTTTTGTTTTAAACATCCCAGACCCTTAGAGGACAGTGTAGCACAAAGTTGCTAGCTTGCTTTAAACCATCTAGGACTTCCTGTTAGGAATTAAACCAGGTTTTATATTTCATCAGAATTGACCTGAATTCAAAGTCCAAATAAACTGAAACTAAGAGCTTGTGGTTTAAATAACAAAAATATGATTAAGTTGAAGGTGTATGAATGTTGAGGTGGATGGGAGGACAACTACTGTCTGATCAGAGGCAAAACTAAGGAGAATTTCAGCAACGACGTTCCAACGTTAGCTTAGCATAAATTAATCGGTACGTTTCCTGCTGAACGACAACTTTGTCTCAAAGCAGATTTTGTTTTTTTGCATGACTTGATGCATTGACAGTCATGTAATCCATGCATGAAGCAGCTTAGTGGGAATGTCCCTCCTCCTCGCAAGTGGACGCATGTACTCCATATGCAGAACACGCAAAACCGCAACACAGCAGTCAGGCTGTGTCTGTCACTGGGTAAAGCTGGGATGCAGCAGTCTGAGAGGTAGAAAGGGAGGGGGTAGAGGAGCTGTGAAGGGCAGGAAGAGAAGAGCAAACACAGGAAATAAAAAGGACAGGATGAGAAAAGAAAGATTGATTTAACCCAGAAGAGGCTTGGGGAGGATGGAGAGTGTAAAAGACAGAAGGAAAGCAAGAGCAGACGGAAAGAATAGGAAGGGAGACACTGAAGGACAAACAGCTGCGGTTCTCCCCAACATCGCACCTCAGCTCCAGATTCCACAGGCTGCGAGGGGCTGGGGCCTGAGTCAGCACTTTTTACACACACACGCACACAGAGCCGAGCCCACCGCTCTGCTTGAAGCAGTCGGCGGATGCACGCAGGCTACGGCAAGTCCAACAGGACAAAGTCTGGAGCTCCTCCTTGTTTTTTTCTCAACAAAAAAAAGGTTGGCCAAGACAAACAGCAGCTGCACATGTGAAGCAAAACACCGATCAGATAATAAAACTCCACTTTAGCATCAAGTACCTTCGAATCTGTTGTATTCGTTCCGTTTTCCCCGAACAGACAGAGGTCACAACGAGTTTAATGAAGAGGCAAAAGTCAAACACAGCAGTAAGCGACACATCCCAGTGAAAGATGATCAAGGCCTCATGACAGAGGCACAGATGGCACAGAAAGAGAAGAACGAAATCCGCATAAATAAAACAACAGAGGAGCCGACCTCAGACTAACTCAATTAATGTCTTGGCTAAAGCTTAGCTGACATGAGGTTTGAGTCAGATACAACCAGAACAATATGGAAACTAAATTATGTCAATAAATACAACTGGAATTTACCTGCTAAAATGTGCTAAGAGTTCCTTTGTACCAAATCAACAAACCCCTCTCCCACATGCTTGAAATCCTTTGGAACATAAAACATTTATAAACCTTCTGTATTTGTGATTGTTACGTCAGAGTCCCTAGTCTCCATATTTTACGGCAGAAAGTAGAACATTTTCTCAGAACTTCTCACTTCACTAAACTCTTTTTGGCATCCACAAAGGAAGGAAAGTCTTGGATTGTTTGTGTTACCATGAAGGAAAAAGCATTACAATAGAACAAACACATAACCCTTTAGAAACTTAGCAACACAACAGACACACTGATCAACGTAATAATGTTTCAGAAGGATATTTTTGAGCTACTGAAAGCTTTGTGAGCGAAGAAAACAAGAAACGTTTGTGTTATACATTTTCTGGTGTCACTAAATAATGGCCTCGCAACACGAAGCTCTTGCCTCTGACGCAGGGCCCCCGGTTCCAGGACTATGGACAGAGACAAGACTAAGCGAGTCTTTGCCAGCTGGCCTCGGACTGTTCCATCTAAATGGCTGAAAGTGTTCAGTATCTCGAAATTCATCCATGGACAACAACAAAACAACAGCTAAGAGAGGAAAAAAAAAAACTTAGTGAGGAAACAATGTGGCTGTCTGTGGCGTTGATGAGTGTATCACTGGTTGCCAAAATGAGGTGTTTCTAATCGCTTCACTGGGACCTAGCATCACAATAGAGACAGCAGACTCGTTTTCTGACATTTCTACAAATGACCCAATCCTCACGTCGTTTCAGAGAAACATTTGCGTGTTTGTGGCCATCGTGTGACGTTTTCTTCGGTTTCTAAAGTGGAAGCTGAAAATGACCCGGTAAGCTGGAAGTAGCAAACAAAGCAGCCTCGTGCTCATTTGGTTTATTTATGTGTTTAAAAAGCACCAGAACAGAAAACCACCAGCGAACCAGCATGCAAATGGAGTGTGCCCTGGAGTTTATCCAGCTGGCAACATCATAGTTAGCAAGGAAAACCCAAACCCAATACCAACACTGAGCATCGGCATCGCCCTGTAAACAACCTGAAATCAGGCTGAGATGGTCAATAACATTTCATTTAAATAATAAATTTGTCAAATGCTTTCGTTTTGAAAAATATGGGGAAAAAATGCTGACAAGGCGCATAATTGCATTTTTAGATTCAATAACAGTGAGATTATTTAATCCATCCATCCATTTTCTGTACATCCTTGTCCCTTAGTGGGGTCAGGAGGGTTGCTGGTGCCTATCTCCAGCTAACGTTACGGCGAGAGGTCGGGTCACCCTGGACAGATCGCCAGTCTGTAAATAAGTGAAGAAGAGATGCTGAAATTCAAATGTCTGACCCATAATCTAGATTTTTACTGAATTTGGAGACTTCCCGGGATGCAGGGTAAAAACTCTAGGGTGTTTTTTGAGGAATTGCTGCTTTTTTCAATGATTTAAGAAGTTTATATATGTGGTGAAATGTAGTTCTCATTGACAAAATTTGTATCTTTGAGTTGGAGTTTTGCAAAAAAAAAAAAAAAAAGATAAGTGATCAGAAATCGGCCACAAAAATCACTAATGAGTGCATCTGCCGATGCTTCGGTATCACACAGTCAGCTTTAAGAGCCTAACAAACACTGCAGGGGGAATAGCTGACCAGACAAGAAGAAAGAAGAGATGAAAGGTAAAAGGTAAAAAGGAGAGGAAGAGGCTGTGGGGAGGAGGGATGTAGAGATCCCAGGAGTCCTGAGAGGCCGGCTAATGACCTGTGCTACAGTGTGTCCTCTGGGAGACGGAGGAAGGAAGCCAACCCTGCCCCTGCCACTTTCTGATGACGCAGCACAATTAGCAGCAGACATTTATGTGCCTACAACAGATGGACTGAGGGGGTTTTAAAGGCCAGCTGTGAACACGCTCATGATAAAACATAACAAGCAACTTCACGATATGCTAATGAAGGTTGGATGTCCGCTGCATGGACTCAGACAGCAGAAAACTCACAAAACTCCAATTAGAGCACTTTTTTTGCGTCACATTAATCATGTGATTAATAATCAGATGTTGCTACTGGAGGAAATGACAAAGACGACGACAGGAAGTGTCTAGTTTACTCATATGTGATTTTAACCGTTTCTTTTTTAATGGAAGCACTGCAATTGCGAAATTGTGTTTTTTCCCCACTTGAGTGGCATATCAGAGATTTTTGCCCATTTGTAATGGAAACACAGCTAAGCTTTTAAAACATTAGAAGAATTAGTTATAAAAAAAGAGAGCAGAACATCCAGCTGCTGATGTTGGACTTCCTCCTTTAAATCACTGAACACTTTTATGCAGCAGAAAAGAGGATGCTACAGCCCCTCTGCTGTGTCTGTGTGTGAGGACAACGGAAAAAGCCTTTTCTCTGTGTATGTGTGTGTGCATGAAAGAGAGACAGACGGGCACTGGTGCGATCTGGGAATCCACCAGCGAAGAAACAAACGGCTCAACGACCTTGTGCGTTCCCAGCGACGTTCGAAAACAGTGGATGTGAGTGATGTGCAGAGTACACAATGACACAATGCGACGCAGCTGTCTCCACTTCCTGGTGTGACATCATGCGGCCGGTTTGGTCCCGACTAGCTCACAGAGTCCTGGTGGTTCCTTCCTGCTCTCTCGGAGGCCGCTTCCTGCGGACAGCGAGGATGTCCTGGCAGGGGCCGCTCCAACGTCCAAAATATCACACGCAAGCTGTTATGTAGCTTCTTCAAGAGACCCTACACAGGTAGTCATTGATCCCAACATGCTTCAACCTCAAGGTTATACAGTATTTTTTTTAGATTTTTGTTTTTAAAAATAAAAATAAAATTGTTACTGCTTTTTGGTCGATACCAATCTCCAATGCCAATCCCCACCCAGCCACTATACGTACGTAGGTCCAGATAATGTTTAGACGTGTGGATGTAGAAGGGCTGATGAAAGTCACTATAGGAATGCTGTTATTGCATTTTAGGCAATAAAAGGTTTATTTTCTTATTTAAAAAAATATCAATTAATTTGGGTTTTTTTGTATCTTAATGTATTTCTAAATATGTATAAAAGAGACTTGAGTTGTTAAATGAAAAATCTGCAGAATTGGCCAATTTCATTAATCAATTAATCATTTAGAATAATGGATTAGTAAAATAATTGTTAGTTGCAGCCCTAATAAAGTTCCCAGTATCACAGAGCTGCCTGCATCTGATGGGAGTAAACCATCCTCCAAGCTGAATTTAAAACCACGTGAAGCAAAAAATTCTTTCTTGAAACAGACACAATTAAAACGTTCCCCACTCCCGCGTACGCGGAGGCGGCTCTTCTGGTCTGTTTAGTAACGGGAACAACAGGGAGGTACTCCGGTCTGTGCTCCATGAGATAGCCTAGTAAGGCAAAACCACAATAATGTGTGTCAGTGTGTGTTGTGTGTGAGGCGTGTTGCCAATGAAAGCCTCGCAGGGTGGAGCGCACATCAGCTGCAGCTCAACAGCTGGCCACTGTGGGCCAACGCTGAATGCGGACTGGGAGAAAAGGTCAGGCGAACTCCCCCGGGTTGGGTCGCTGGTGGCTTGGCACCGGTGCCCCTTTTCATCCAGCTGCCCCGAAACACAGGAAGCAGTGTAGGATTTAACAGGAAATAGTGTTTCTGATGCATAACTTAACACTATCTTCAGCTCTACATGCAATAGTATCAATTCCCTGGGCTGACATTGTGCAACTTTTCGAAAAGTAACCCACGTTAGGAAATGAATCAATATGAAAGTGAAAGTGTCTTTATTTGTTGGCTTGATCTCTGGAAAAATGAGTGGATTATTTGTCTCCGGGCAAAGAAACGTTTCAGATTTTATTATTTCTACGCAGAATTTGCCAAAGCAGTCAAACTAGAGAAAGGTTAAAGAGATGGATCAGATACAAGAGCTGCGGTTGAAACTGGTTGATGTAGGAGAACAGGGGGTAGCAAAACAAGAAACCCAGGGCAAATGTTTGGCTCCCAGGAAAAAGATGGTGTGCTTTTATACTGTATGTTTGCTCAAATCTGCTTCCAAATTGCTACAAGTGGGTTTGGTTTAGTAAAGTACAACCAGACAGACGGTGTTGCTCTTTGCCTTCCCTTCTTGGCTCAGACTGCAGCTCCTCGGTGTGTTACACATGTAACAGGTGTGCATTTTTTCCCTTTGACCCTGTGCCGGGATGTTCTTCCAAAGAACAAAAGAAAAGATGGGAGTGGTGACACTTTCAAACGCTTTTTTTTTTTCTTTAAAGGACAAGACAGGACTTGACCCTAATTCTATCCCAATTTTGGTGCCGGCTGTGACACCAAGGTGCGGTCTGCTGTTTTGTGGAGTCTTATCGCAGCGCTAGGATCCTGTCAGAGTGGGATACGGTTTCCTTTTGCAAATGACGGAATGCTTCCTCGATTATTGTTAAAGCCCCTCTTCCAATCTTTGTACTTAACTGCTGATTCAGCCAAAGTAAGCAGATAATGTATGCTCTAAGGGTGGTACAGAAAGGTTAGCTAACTAGATGGGACACAGTGCTGGGATCTCAGGGAAAAAGGTGAGATGTGATTTTTGTCATGTTTTCATGAAAACTGGGACTCTGAAACAGCAGAAACCATCGGGCCACTGGTACTGGTCCTGGAGGCTTTCATTACCAAGCCACACATAAACTAACTTATTATATTTCAGTTTTGTCATCAATAAAATTTCCCAGTAGCATATGCAATCTACTGGGCTATTTTTGTGGGGGCCTCATCACATTTTGCTAAAGAGGAAACACCTCTTGCCCCACCCAGTGCCTCATACTTTGTCACAGAGAAAATATCCTCCATTGTCACATCGTACTTTCATGTAGGGGAAGCTCATCCCCAAACTCCCCTCACTATCACACTTGGTCATAAGGGGAAGAACCGCCCCACCCCCAACACACAGCCCGTCATATTTTGTCCAAAAGGAAGCAACCACATCAACAAAAGACAAAGAAGAATCAGATTTGGGTCCAGTCCGTGGCAGAAAAAAAGTCCAGGTTTGAAAAGTCAATACGTCACTAGTTTTTAATTCCAAGGTCGTCCAACTTTACTTATTAGTTTCACCAACCAACATGAGGGTGTATTGTCATTCCCAGATGGTATGGATTTGTGCTTGAAAAGAAAAATACTACTGTTTTTACAGAAGTGGAAGAAACTGTAGTAAAAAAAAAAAAACTGCCAATATCTGATCCATATTTGATTTTTTTCACACCCCAATTCCAATTTTTTTTTACCCCCCACCCTACCAAAAAAGCACAAAGTCAGATATGAATCCAATTGTTTTTAAAGCAGTCTTAACAGTCACGTCACATTTAATCCGACTTCCACGTCAATGACGCCAGACAAGCGTCATAATTCTGCACCAGAAGAAACCAGATGTGGTAAATCTGAATTTAAGCAGTGGCTGAAAACATTTGAGTCCATTTTGTAAAAAATCATGGGTAAAGTCAATAGACTTTAACTAACCTGCACAATGATCTTTTCTTTATGATCACAAAATTCTAAAAGAAGGAAACAGAAATCAATTGTCTTATTAAATTATGTTTAGTAAAGACTAAAGCCAGTTAAAGATTACCCTCCAACCTACACGGAACAAGCTGCTGCCTCCAGTCTTTGTGCCCTTCCTCCAATGTGACATAAAATCTCTTGAGGTTACCTGATATGAACAATCACTTAAGTTTGTTGAAATATAAACACAAATAAGCCTTGAAGCTTCATTACACATAATCTCATTATTGTACAGTTGCTGGAGACTCATTAGCTGTCCCTGAAGAGCGACGTGGGACCTGAGGGCGGGTATGGAGGCTCGGACGCATCCGAGTGGCGTGTGTTGTGTTTGGCTGAGACCAGTTAAGAGTTTCTGGTGTCAACACAGGAAAACGTCAGGATTAAGTCACCGAGTTGGCACTGCATCTTAAAAAGGTCAGCGGCACCTCTGGCATTGTTGCAAGGCTCCGGCTAGATGCTGCTGATCAGCTGAGAAGCGGCGACTGGCGTCCAAAGCTGAGCGTCCTCAAAGACAAGGACCTGCGACAGAACTTGCCTGCGCCTGACTTCCACACCGTTTCAGGGGGGAGTGGGGAGACCAGGTGGTACGGACTCAACCAAATTATCCCACCGTTTGACTGAACTTTACTGCCTCCTTGTGCGTCTTTGTCAGAGCCTGTTGCTACCCGTTTAACCCCTCGGCCCAAAACCATTCCTGCAATGCAGTCCTTCAGACGGCATCCGCCAAAGCAACCCGTCGCTTTCCATTATGCACGCATTTCTTAATGCCTCCTGTATTATTAATCTGTCTTGATTCATGTTTCTGCCTGTGAAGGGAACAATCTGCTCCTGCACTTCTTTTTTTTTTTTTAGCTTAAAAAAAGAGAGAGAATAAGAGAGAGAGGGGCGAACAAGGCAGCCAGGCATGCTCCGGCAGTGAGCTGGGCCTCTGCGCTAGATAAAAAAAAAAAAAAAAAAGGTGAGTTGTTCACATTCCTGCTTCATGCACAAACCAAACCCCAATGTCACTCACACACACACACACACACACACACACACACACACACACACACACACACACACACACACACAAAGTGCTTCTGGCAAGGCAAAAAGGATTGCATTGTTGTGTGTGTATGTGTGCGTGCGTGCGTGGTGTGCATGTATGTGTGTGTGTGTGTGTGTGTGTGTGTGTGGCCCTTCTGCCTCCTGTGTTTTACTTCTTGCCCAAGTTTGATTCGACTACAGAGCGAGACGGTTACAAAACCTGATTAAGTGTGTGCTGATACGGACTGGGTTCACCTCACCCATACAGAAAAAAAAAAAAACATAACATGGAAAAACGTTTTTTGTATCTGCTTTGAAAACCGATTATTGAAAGTAACTTTGTGTAATCTATTCCTGGTCTACTGTAAGAAAATGTGGTTGTGCGACTTAAATTTTTGGTTAAATCACAAGGAACCATCAATGGGGCAGTTTGAGATTCTCATTGTTTAACCCTCGAGTAAAAATACAACTGTTTCGCGGGGTGTCCACAGTGATTTTAACGGAAAATACATAATAAGACTGAACTGAGAGAGGGGAAAGAGTAGCCACCTTGTTTCAGCCAGCTGACTGGCAGTGCACAGCAACAGGTTGGAAGGGAAGCAGCACTGCATCTTTCTCTAGTGTCTAATTACAAATATTTTAAGAAGTGAAATACCTTTAGACCACCAGTAACTGGACTGTTTTTTACAATAGAAGATCTTTAGAAAATAAAATAGAACTACAGAACATTCTAGGTGAAATTTGGGGATTTTATTGTGATTAATGTCCAGTATTTTCAAAAAAAAAAAAAAAGAACTAGACAGAAAAATAAATTGCCTCTGGTTATATAGTTTGATTGCAACAGAGAACACAAAGTACAGGTAACAAAATGATCTGGACGGTATATTTTAAATATATCAAAGTATATTTTTTCCCCATATATCATTATATGTTCACCTGAACACACATGGAGTGTGTGTTGGCCCAGAGATCAGAACCGGACACTTTCCCCTTGATTAGCTCTAATCAGTGGTCAACAATTCAAATACTGAAGATTTTGATGATTTTTTTCCCCATTTCAAGACATAAAAACTAAGATTTCCCATCATTTTATATCGATTAACACAATCGACCCACTACAGGTACTTTTGATGCACTTTTTCTTTTCTTGCTGGTATTGCACTGGTCAGCATGTGGGAGTAGCTCTTTCTATGCTAGCTCAGTTTTTGAATAATAGTGTAATATGCAGCTTTAAGGACTTTTACACTCACTTTTTTATTTTTAGAACCATGGCAACATGTTGTTTTGTTTTGCAACTAGGAGCATCTAAAAAGCTCAAATAAATACCTATGAGACTGTCATACAGGAACAGTCTTCAGTCAGAAGCCTCTTTGGATTTGTTGCAAGTCTGACTGCTACTGAAGATCCTTCTTGCCATGAGAATTTTCATCCCAAAATTATTTTGAAGGTACTTAAACAATAACTTTTAATTTCCCTTTGGGATAAATAAAGTATTTTCTTCACCTGAAATTATCAAAAATCAAATATATCTTAAGGATCTGTGCAGGTTAGACCCTCCCAAAGGAAATAATTTCTGGATTTGCAGTAACCAAAAAAAAAAAAAAAAAAAAAACCTTTACAAGCTTTTCTTTACTTTACTTCAGTTTAAATGGATTTTTTCCCCCTGTACTCTTGACAGCTTGCCATGCGTTACAACTTGCCAAAACCATATAAAACTTTGCATTACACAAGAACACCGAGGCCTTGCAGCAAAGAGAAGAGAAAGCCGAGCGATCCCATACTACTACTATAAAAGGAATGTGATGGTGAAGGGAGGGCCACTGCACCACCAACATTGTTATTATCTTTCCCAAAGAGTCAGGGAGGCTGTGTGCACGAAACAAGCCAAACGATAAGTAAAAAAAATTACATATATATAAAAAAAAACTAATGGAAGATAAGAAAAGATAACTCACCCCAATCCAAAAACTCCAGGATATTTTTCTCCCTTCTGATGGGGGAGTTGTTGCACTCGTCGTACAGACACACCAGTATATCCAGCAGGGTTTCCACACTCAGACACTGGCCATTAGACTGAGCTGGGCCATCCAGGAGCAGCTTCTCCAGCTTCTTCAAACGCACCTCTCCCGACATGTTTATTCAGGCCTGTTAGCTTCTGAAGGCAATCAAAAATAGTAATAATAAAAACGGCAATATTGATAATAGTAATAAAATGAGGAGGGGGGGGGGGTTGAAAACCCCACCTTCTGGCCCTGTTAGTTGGCGCAGAAGGGCCTGGAGAGAAGTTCTCTCACCTTGAAGATGTCTTGAAAATATTCAAACTTTGTGTTGCGGACACAATAGAGCTCGTTCCGTTCGCAAAACCGACCCTTTCATGATCTCCCCGTACAGATCCAGTATCCATAAGGTGGGTGATATGTGAACGACTCATCCATTTTTAACCCCCCCTGTACCTACTCCCCTCCGGGTGCATAAGAAAACAAGCAGGCTAGTCCCAGGCTGCCCCAGGCCGGTGGATTCCTGCAGCTCTCTCCGCTCTTCTCCTCTGAGTGTTGGGGGAAACAGTATATAATCAAGTTGGTGCCCCCTTTTTAAAAAGAAAAAATTAACAGTCTTCCCTGAGCTGGTGCCGAGGCAGATATTTGTGGTTCTCCATTCTTCCAGCGAGCCCTAAAACGCAACGGCAGAGCCGCAGTGCTACAGAGAGCCCCAGCGCCCCTCCTCTGCTCCAGGAATGAAAGGGCGACACAGGCTTAGTGAGCAGCCCGCTGCTAGCTTAGCTCCGGAGCTAGCCAGGGAACTGACGCTAACGCTACTTTTCTTCCCTTCTAAATGCCATCTTTCCCCCGCTGCTTTCCCCCCCCCGCCCCTCACCAAAGGACACGCAATAAGCACACACTTCCAATATTTCTACGATAGTTCTTCCTCCTTTCTTGCTGGGATACGTTCCCCACGTTTGCCTCAAACTCACTGCTGGCAGATATGTTCTTTAAATCCCATTCTTCGTCCAGAAACCAAACGTCTCCTTAGTTTGTCTGCAGTTACTTTGGGAGTTTCCAGTCCAGTCGGTAAAAAAAAAAAATGCGGCTCTTCTGTTGAAGGTTACAAAGAAACTCGTTTCACGTCAAAAAGAAATAAAAAAAACTTTAAAAAAA
Organism: Poecilia latipinna; assembly: GCF_001443285.1. Taxonomy (NCBI): domain Eukaryota; kingdom Metazoa; phylum Chordata; class Actinopteri; order Cyprinodontiformes; family Poeciliidae; genus Poecilia; species Poecilia latipinna. The sequence continues at coordinate 316,466 of NW_015113057.1, read as the reverse complement.
AAGACTAACTGTATTCTGATCCTGGTTATTCCAAATACGGGACACTGCCTGAATGTTCCCCCCTCCCGTCTTTTCCTTTCCTTTGCGCCGCCTGCCTCCCCCGCCGGTCTGTGTCGGTCGCTTCTTGCCGTCTTTGCACAGTCAGTCTGTCAGAGACTGTAGACAGGAGGAGACAGCCGAGCGGACCGCTCCTTCTGCAACGCCGAGGTGGATTATGGGAAAACCAACCAGTAGTTATTAGCTACCCTTCAACACGTCAGAAATCACTAAACGACACAATCTAATTTGAATATTTTTGCATTCACATTGGTGTTTACGAGACAGCAACAGGAGGCTGGTATATTGTTTTGAGAGAGGCAAAAATGAAGGTCAAAAACCACCCTTAAAATCTTCAGGATGAGAAAATAATTTTCTTTCTTTTTTTTAAAGTCACAATTCCTGCCTTCCTCCTGTTGTCTTATTATGTTACTTAGATTACTTAAGCCTTTTGGGTAACACTTTATTTGAAAGGGTTTGCATTAAATTATCATAATTTACAAAACCATGCAAAGTTGGCACTTTTAATGGACTTTTAATGCAACTTTTAGAGCAACTTTTCATTAAAAGTGTCATTATTTACTGAACGACACTTCATGACAGCTGTCATAAACATTCATAAAGACTTTATGTTCATGACAGATGTTATGTCATGTTTATGACAGTGTCATGTCAGTCATATGCACACCCCTTCAAATAAAGTTAGTCTTTTGCTGCTTATTTAGTTTAGTTTTCTTAGATGTTATTTGCTTTTTCTTGTCTTGCTCTATCAGGAGCATAAATTGTCAACAGTTATGATTTATGAACATTTATTTATCAATATTGTAAACAAATTTTTTTTTAATTTATTTTATTAATTAATTTATTTTATTTTTTTCATAAAATTGACATCAAGAATTTAAACAGACCAGAAAGAATGGCAGTTGAGATTCTTTGAAGGAAGCAAAATCTCAGTTTGTTTGAAGCCAATGCTCATCATACTGGCTTACTTTTATTTTTAATCCCAGTTTTTTCTGGGATTATGTATATGTGTATATAAATTGTACCAAAGTTTGAATGCACAGTATTTGGCTAGTCTAAAACACACTAGGAATATCATATATTAAGTACTTTAAGGTCTTTAGACATACTCTGCTGCATTCTTCCCCTTGTGCTTGTTCTCTGTCTCACTCAGTGGAGTAACAGCAGAGAACCTTGCACATGTGTCCATGAGAAATGCTGTCAAAAGGTAATTTTGGCACCCAAATGCATTTTTAGCTTGTTCATAGAAATATAATTGTAAGTCTTGGTTAGCAACAGGGGAAGTCCAGCTTTATGCCACTTTCAGTTGTCAGTTAGCCCATTCTCGGAATCACATCAAAATCAATTTCCAAAATGGAAAGCCAGTGCGACTTCCGTAGCATTGGGATGCTATACTGGTTGACCATATAGCATATATTGGTAATTTAAGCAAATAACAGTTCAATTTCTATCTGTTGTGTGTGTGTGTAGGTGTGTGTGCGTGCGTGTGTGTAGGCACTAAAAAAACATGTTCGCAATTTTAATAATGGTCTAGCTATAATACATAGAAAATTGAACACTGATGCTGCAAATTGAATTTTTGCTCAGGCGTTTGGTGAGAAAGCCCCCAAATAAAACTTTATTTAGACCCTAAAACCGGTTCTTCTCTCACTATACTGACGACATTGTTGTCGTCGGTATCCGCCATGATTATTTTCTGTGTGCCTCCACAGACGTCTTTTCCTCTATCGGCTCATCTCCCCGTGTTGCACGATTTCTGGCGGCTGCTGCAGGCAAAATCCCAGCTCATCATCATCATCATCATGGCGCCCCCGTCACAGCATCTGCTGTACAGAGGGGGCTGGGGGGAGTTGGACTGGTTGTGGTGCGGGTTGTCAATATTGTGAATGGAAACTGCGGGTTGTGTGTCTACTGCTGCTGCTGCTGCTGGTGGTGGTGGTGCAGCGAGAACACGATTTTCTCCGTGACTTGACTGTGCTGTCCCTTTAAGAGACTAAATTACACTGAAGTTATGGAGATATACCGTTGCAGTGGAGTGGTCTGCGTCTGACACCTGGCCCTCTATGGAAGCCCCAACGTGACACAATTTAATAATGACCTACCAATAAATAATTTATTTTAGCAAATTCATTAAGCTTTATATGATATGTGTTAATATTCATCAGTAATTTATTAACTATACAAGTAAATAAAATTAGTTGCTACAAGAGAAGTTGTCTCTGTTTTTCACAGTGTGTATAGGCACTAAAGAAAGATGTTGACAAATCGAGTTCTTCTGTACTGCTGCTTTAGCAGTATCTATATTTAACTGTGCTTAAATATAGTGCAATAATAATAATTTCAGCAAATATATAAATAAGAACTACACACTTTTACTATTTCAATAACTTTTTGCACATAGGTTCAAACTGAAGTCTGTCAATTCAAAACTAGTTTTTGTATATTCTGACTTTATCTTTGTCTGATATTAAATGATCTGACATATGTGTGACAAAAAGGCACAAATAGAAGAAACCTGTAAGGGAGTTTATACTTTGTAACAGCAAGTTTTTTTTTTGTTTTTTGTTTTTTTTGCTTTGTTTTATTTACATCTTCAGATCTCATTCTGCACCTTGTACACTTTCTTGTCTGGGGATTCATGTCTTTCTGTACATTTTTATATTTATGAAGCTTTTTTTTTAATTTCACACATTTTTTGAAAGTATTTATTTGTTGCAAGAGAGTTTTGTTTGAATTTAATACCAAAAAAGATACTTCATTAAGAAATAAATATATATTGCATCCAACTTTGCCCATGAATGAAAATGTGAATGAATGAAAACGTTTCAGATGGGAGTTCTCTTTTAGAGAACAACAGCGACCTCTGGTGTAAGTTATGTCTCACTGCAACCCCGGTCAGTTTATGTTGTGATTTTTTTTTATTTTTTTTTTAATCAGCAGCTTAAATGTTGTTTTTGTGGCTCTAATACTTTTAAGTTTTTCTAACATATGTCAATAATATACTGAATTACAACTCCAAAACATTTAAGAGAGCTTCATAAGCAAATTAAATGAGTATATCATATTTTTTCATAATTGATGTAAGTCACCCTATAGAGTAGATATTAGCTTCTATATCAAATTCTGACTGATTGGGACCCATCCTTGTCTTATTATCAGCTGGATTTGAAAAGTACCAAACAACAAAAAAGACCCTCTATAATGTTTAGTGCCATCCTGTAGTAGAAATACTATGTAAATGCAGCATAAAACAAAAAAAAAAAAAAAAAACTGAGAACATTTTAAAACTGACCTTTTGTGCTACCTTTAAACACTTTTCAGTTCTTCATCATCGAGCCAAGGTTAGGATGTGCTGCTGTCGCTAGGCTAAAGATTCCCGGCCCATAAGCTGGCAGGCAGGGCAAGGACAGCTTTAATCAGAGAAGGCAACTCTGGAAGAGCTGCAGAAATCCACAGTCTGTCCAATATGATCTTGAACTGGTCAGCAGGGACTAAAATGTTACTTTCTTCATCCATTCATCCATTCCACACACACTCATACCTAAAGTAAATCAAGAAAGACCAGATTATAAAAGAGTATTAGAATCTGTGAGGAAGTCGGAGGGCTTGGAGAGAACCCACACATGCTTGGGCAGGACAAAAAAACTACATAAGAAGAAAGAAAAAGTATTATGGTCTGGGGTTGCTTTCCTTCCACAGGGAACATAACCCCTTTAAGTCTATTATTAAGAATGTTGTCTCTAAATCTTGACCTAAAAAGGCTAATCAACTTGATAAAGAAGCCTGGTTCTGTTCTGGGGCCAACTGTGGAACCTCTGGAGATAACGATGCAAAGAAGGGTCCTTCATAAAAATCAAGAAAATTAACTCTGACCATCCTCTTCATGAGACTGTCTTGGGAAAACAGAAAATCTTCAGTCAGAGGCTTCTTCTCGTAATACAGACAGCTACAGAAGAGCTTTCCAGCCAACAGCCATCACTGTCTACAATAACTCTTTGAAGAATTACAACAACATTTAATTTCCCTTTGGAATCAATAAAGTATTCTGAATCTAACTTTTTTGGACTGGAATTGATGGCTGGAGACTCGCCCTAGACCCTACACATACAGTCAGAGCTACAGTGTAAAGGTTAGGTCGAAGTATATTTATGTGTTAAAATGGTCCAGTCAAAGTCCAGACCTACATCCAACAGAGAAAGCCGGAAAATTGGTAGAAATATCCGTGTCTAATTGTAATCTGAAAGAACCCGTGTTTTCTGTACGGGCGGAAGTATCCAGAATGCTGACTATTAATTAGACGCTGACTTAAAAAGGTGAAATTTTCCTTATTAATCACGTCTGATCCTATTGGGTTAAGTCTACAGCGGGATTAAGTCCGTGGCCCTGGCGTCTCTGGCCCTCATTATGCGTGAGAAACGCAATTAGACCGTCCAGTAGCAATAGGCGCATGGGGCTTTTGTGTCCAAGGTCTGGCGGCTTTGACTCCGATCGATGATTATTGGCAGGCCAGCTCGATGGATCCGACTCCAGACGGTGCTCTGCAGCTGCGGGGACATGCACAAAAATGCCTATTAAGGTGCAAAGTGAGCGGTTCATTTCCTCAAATATTTGAGGTCGAGATAAGGCGAGCGGCAAGCAAGTCAGGAAGTCGGTGACAATGCGAATAATGGGGAGTTTGCGGGGAGGCCACCAACACAAGTTCAATATTGACTTTTTTTGGAGCATGCGGGAACATCCCCTTCCCTACCCCTACCTTGTTTCCCTGGGAGACGCAAAAAAAAAAAACAAAAAAAAAGATGCCGCAAGAGAAAGCGCAAACGCATGCCGCGACATGCACAGCGCCTCTCTGCAAACAGCGGCTTTTGTGGCCAATGATTCGCAAATGGAAGGGAATGAGCTATAAATTGGACCGCTTTTCAATGCAAATGCCTGGATGTTAATTATCACCCGTGTTGTTGATTGCAGGAGTTTGGGGTTTCTTTTGGGGGCGGGGTGGGTTGGGGGTCCTTTGATTGAAAAGAAATGCCACCTCGGAACATCAGTTGGGATCTTTGAACTCGGCAACCTATCTTTGATTGGCGATGGTGGAAGGAGGAAAGGCTGAGAAATGTCACACAAAAGGCATCCTAATTTCCCGAATTAGAGGCTGTAATGTGAGCGCCGGGGGCTTTGAATAGGCCTGTGTGTATTTTAGGCTGCGGAGAGACACAGGCTTTTTCGGCTGGACTGGACAACAGATCTGTTCTGAATTTCCATGCCTGCTATATGTCTGATGGGATATGAAACGTTTTTCCGGTGTTGATCAAGATATTTAGAATGGCAAGCAACTGCTTGATTGTTTTCCTTACAGTATTCAAATTACATAAATCCATTCGTAGATATTTTTACAATTCAACAGTATGCTAACACGGTTAAAGGTGTTATGAGGGCTTTAAAAGTGAGCTCTGAATCTAGGTTTCTTACACACTCATGGGTTTTAAACCTCATTGAGTTTTGGGTCTACGATAAGAGACGTGAAACTAGAACTGCACTAAAGGAGCGATGCTAAATGAAAGGGACCCGAGGATGGAGACTTGGGGGAACCCCAATGTAATCTTGGTTTGTGTAAATTTCCAACAAAAAGTAGCTCTAGTTTTCCAATTTTTTTTGTCAGTATGCTCTATCAGCATTAACAGCTTTTTGGTCACAAATCATAACTTAACATTTTGATTGTAAAATGTTTTGTTGCTATGTTCACATGGGTTGCATAATCAACTTTTTAAAAAACTTAAGTAGGGTCATAAGATTTAAGGAAAGTTAATAACTTTTTTGTATTGGAGCAATGGTTCAAGTTTGTGTCCGGCATTAGCTAGTTTAGCAACAATGCTAGTGCTAAAGCCATGAACATCACTGTGGTTGCCATGGAGGGGATCCTCAGAATCCACGCCTGACTGCACCGAACTATGATATTGCATCCTTTTTAACCAGGTGTTAGTTGATTTTTTTATTTGTATTATCATGAAAGATGATTCTGAATTGGACCATGTGCAAGGGATTGCTGCAAAGTTCGTAACACAACCTAAGAGATTGTTGCTATTGGTGCTGAAAGCTGCAAGTCGGTGACTCTCTTTAGATAAATCACATGTTGATCTCCACTTATTAGATGTGTGTAACTTCTGTTGGAAAAATCAGTCATTTCAGGAACAATACCAGCATGATCTCATAGGCCGATGCTGGCTTGTTTCGGGGAAGAAAACTTAATTAAAATGATCAAATCAACCCAAAAAAAAATTAATTTTGGATTCTTTTCTGAGCATACAGAGGCGGAGCAACATATACGCAATGTCTGGCCCTCTGTATGTGGACAGTTGCAATATACTGCGGCAAATTTAATATTTTTTGTTGCAAAAAGTTGAAACACAGATCACAGTTCTTCTTTGCTTCTTCCAAAAGAAGCAAATGTAATGTGCAAATGTAATGGCAGGAGATCTGTCCACCTCCTTTGTTTGGAATCACCTCGTGTGCTTTTCTCATCGTACTCCAAACCAGCGGCGGAGGGTCCCATCGCTTCCCCTGCCGCTAATTAATAATTTGTCTTGTAGGAAAGCTGCTGGCTGATGAGCGCAGGTCTGGCAGTCATCTGTCATTTGCTCTTCCTGTGTGCCCCCTTCAGTCTGTCTGACATCTCTGAGCAAACGCGGGCCCAATACACAACCAGGAGGGCCCACGGTTCTGGGGGTTAGCCAGCGAGAGCTCACCGCTTCTAATGTTTGTGTGACAAAAAAGGCAAGGCAAATCCTCGCAATGGAATCAGATAATCACCCGCCTGTGAAGAGCCTGCCTCAATCCACATCCATGGGCAGGCTAGGAGCTAAGGAGAGGGAGAGGGGGGCAGTGAAGCGGTGTGGGAAGGGATGGAGGGGGGCTGGATTAACAGTTTGTTTGGCTAATAATTTTAATCTGCTGGACTGTTTCAGAGTGTGGAATAAACATCTAATCCTTCTGCTCTCTTTCGTTTTCTCCTTTCAGAGACGACTTCTTGTGTCTGTTGCACGTTGGTCAGATGCCTAACGCCCCACCATGAAGCCTCCGCTGGACAAAACTGGCAACCCAGACAACAGCAAGGCCCCGCTGAGCGACGGGCTCCTGCCAGACCGACCCGGGCTGACGTCGTGCGGTGGAATGTACGCGTGGAGAGCGTGGGCCGCCGAGGAGAGGGCACTTCAGGGTCAAGAGTCTGTCTGTCTGTCTGGGGGGGGTGGGGGGACATGTGCAGGGAACACACAACTTGAAGGATCATTTTGTAGAAATTCAAGTTGCAAACTCTAAAAAGGATGGTTAATTTTATAGCCGAAACAATATAGGCAAAAACATTCACATTTTAATAACCACTCTATCTGGATAATTTAAAACAATATATATTTAATGGCATGCTCATATCCAAAGATATAAGTATACAAAGCAGCTACTTTGTAATAATAATAATAGATTTTATTTACAATGTCCTTTATATTTTGACATCTCAAAGGGCTACAAAGGCCTAAAAAAACAATGAGTAAAAATAATTTTAAAAATGAACACATAAAATAGTTTAAAATAAATATCTGAGAAAGTGAACCTAAAAAGATGAAAGAACAAAAAATAATGAGCTAATTACCACTTTTGTTACTGTTTGAGAGGGAGTAGGGAGAAGTGAACACTTCTTTAATCCGACCCCCTTTATATCAGTGTAATACATCACTTAATGATCAGAAACAAGTCATTAAAAACATATTGTGGTGTTCATATGCCTGCTAAAGAACCAACAAATAAATAATATTACATAAAAACAAAATTGTTACAAACTGACTCTAATAGCAGGACAAGCAAATTCACTGACCAATAATAATACTCAGATAATTATATGTCTATGAATAGAAAGTTGTTTTCAGAGTAAAAATATTCTAGTTGTAAGAGTCAGTTAAAATGAGCTACAAGGCCCCAAATGAATTCTGCCTGGGAGCGCCTCTGTCATTTTAAAAAATCTCCAAATGGGTATTTTTGTTTCTAGAGACTCGTGAAAAGACAACACAACGATCCCAGGAGCTATGTTTTTATAACAGTCCCACAAAATGCATGAAATCTTTGAAGTAGCTCTTTTGTTTCCAGGATAAATGTCATATATGGAGGTTAAACATATTTTTAGTGCAGCTCTGGTGAATACACGCCTCCACATTGTGGATGGCACTCAAGTCTAGCTAATGGTCTCTGTTTGAAGTATGGCCACTTAGATATCCTGTTTAAGATGGGGCTGTATTGTCGCACCTTTGTTCTGATAAGATGGGCCCCCCGCCCCCATCGACAAAGTGCGAACCGACTGGGAGGGCCGCGGCGATATAAAGGGGGGCCGGTGAAGTGTCACGGACAAGCCGTGCTTCTGTTCAGTGACTTGTGCTTTGGTGTCGCGCTGTCTAAAAAGTCTCATCATGTATTTCCTCCGCGCTTTTTGCGTCCTGTGCGCCGCGTTTCTGGTTCCCAGCGGCGCGTTTACGCATGAGGATATGAAGGACGCGCTACTGCAAAAGCTCGGCTTGGATGAAGTTCCCAAAATCCAAAAGAGGGACCTGGAGAATCTGGTAGTTCCGGCGCACATCAAGAACAAATACCTCTCCATGTTGAAGACGCACCACAGCCGGAGGAGACGCAGATCTCTGCCCAGCCTGGTGGGCATCCTGAGGGGGGTTCCCGGCAATGCAGGTAACGCACAACGAGAGTGGGTGTTTTTTTTTTTTTAAGTCATTTAGTTAAATACATTAACTGTGATTCTTGTGCGTAATTTTGCGCAAACTACTCATTTTTGGCAACAGGGGCGGAACTATGAAAATAGAGACAAGAAGAAAAAAAAATCAAGTTACGAGAATAAAGTCGGACAAGAATGAAGTAATAATATTACCAGAATAAAGTCGTAAGAGAATAGTCGAAATAACACGAGAATAAAGTCGTAGTATTAGCAGAGATACTTCATTCTCAAAATACTACGACTTTATCCTCGTAATATTATGACTTTATTTTCATAATACTGTCTTTATTCTCGTAAGAGTATGACTTTTTCTCCTTTATTCTCATAATGTTAACTTTAATTTTTTGTCATTTTATAACTGACTTATAAAATGTCAGTTATAATGTCAGTTATATATATATATATATATATATATATATATATATATATATATATATATAACATCTGTTTCCCTTCTGGCACCGGCACCCCCTACTGCGTCACCGTAGCACATCCAAACGCGACTAAACCGACCAAAGCGCACAAATTTGCTCTCGCTGTTCTAGATATCTCCGGGGAGTACGTGTACTCCGACACCACCCGGCTTCGTATGGTGTTCGACATGGAGGCGAGAATCCCGGATAACAGCGAGGTGACCATGGCGGAGCTGAAGCTCTACCAGCGGGCCTCGCACCACAAACGGTACACCGTGGAGAAGAAGAACCACCGGCCCGTCAACAACGCCCGGGTCAGCATCTACTGGGTGGAGGTGCTGCCCAGCGGCTCCAACAGGACCTCCCTTGTGGATTCGCGGTAGGGAGACGCGCCTAAGCAGCACAACAAAGAAAACGTTTAGACTCTCCTTCCGAAAATTTTTTTTTTTTTTTTTTTTAATTGATCGCCCTTATCGTGTTTCACAGGTTGATCCCAATTCACGAGACTGGCTGGAAGAGCTTTGATGTCACCCAGGCCGTGCATTATTGGTCCAAGACGCAGCAGCAGAAGGCGCCCATGCACCTCGAGGTGTGGATCGAGGGCGAGAGACCCGGCAGCTACGCCGCGGAGATGGCCAGGAGTGTGCACTTTACCACCCAGGAGCAGACTGATAACGCCCTGGGAAAACCCGAGCTCATCCTCTACACACTCAACCTGGAAGAGTACGGGTGAGCGCGAGAGCTTTTTGATATCTGCTCGTGTCAGTGTGAAAATGAGGCCGCGTGATCTGTTTTGTTTCCTACCTGTTAGCATTTGACTCTGGTTTGGAGAGATACTAAACGCTTAATTTAGGAATAATAAAAGCAGATTGTCAATAGTTGTAGTTCTACATTTCTAGTACTATATTTCTTAGTCGTGATGTAAATATGTTAAAAGAAAAAGAAAAAAAATGCTGTAATGTGTCCAAACCAGGAGTGCAGCTGTGCAATTCATGGCCTTGACTCCTTTAGAATTGCAATGTGACACATCCTATCTAAAAAATCAGCATCAGGCACTTAAAGTTAATATTTAAATATCAACTACTTAAATTATTATCAATTCACATTTAAGTTGTACTATCAAATAGTAACAAATGTCCCATGCAGGAAAGCTTGCAATGATATTGTTTTTATAATTTTTAACATTCTGTTACTACTTTAGTATTCCTTTTAGTGTTCTTTGACTATGTTAGCGTTCTTTGTAATATTGTTTGACTACATTTTTAGTTTTGTTTTTTTTGGGGGACTACGTTAGCATTGTTTCTACCATTCTTTGACTACGTTGGTGTTCTTTTTAGCATCCATTGACTATGTTGGCGTTCTTTGACTACATTAGTCACAGCTTCAATTAATAATTAGAATCTGCGCTCGCAGCAGATAAAAAATGTAAGGCCTTTTAGCCTTTAGCATAACAACCACCCTCCCGCCCTGTCTGAAGTCTGTTAGCCTCGGTTAGCTAACTTTCCTCGTTGTTTCTCCTCCAGCTCCGGCGGCGACTGTGATGCGAACCAGAATAAGGACACGTGCTGCAGAGAACAGCACTTCATCAACTTCCGCGCGCTCACCTGGACACAGTACTGGATCATCGAGCCGGCGGGTTACCAGGCCTTCAGGTGCACCGGAGGATGCAAGCAGCCCAAACGCAACTACAGCTACGGAGAGCGGCGGTGCGTGGTGTCAGAAAGCTCCCCGCTGCCCATCATGTACCTGGTGAAAAAGGGAGACTACACTGAAATAGAGGTGGCCGAGTTCCCCAACATGATTGTAGAAAGGTGTGCGTGCATGCTGGACAACGTCTCTGTCGTATGAAGGCAGTAGTAGTTACGGACTTTTGGGCAAAATTACAGGGAAATTATAATGTTTTTTTTTTTTTTTGTTTTTTTTGGCCAGGTATTGTTTTATTTAATGTTTTTAACCAACTTGTCAAGTACTTTCTATTTAAATGGACGTTCGGATGGAGAGCTTTATTCCCCCCAACAAACAGAGGTGGGTGGGGTAGCCAAAAATTATACTCAAGGAAGAGTAGCACTACTTCAACATATTTTTATTCAAGTAAAAGTAAAAAGTAAAGAAATTACTCAAGAGTAAAAGAGTATTTAGTAAAAATGCTACTCCAGCTCTAAGTGTTTGAAACATAATCTAGTATTTTAACATTACATCATCAGAAGGACCAGAATATAAAGCTTTGTGGAAATTTTGGTATTTTAAGGACCAAAATTAAAATTATTCATAGAAATAACATCATTACAAAATAGCAAAATCAGAAAAAAATAAAATAAAAAATACAAATTCAGGATCAATTTCTTTCAATATAAATTTTTAACAAAAACTGCAGATGTGTGTCTGTGTTTGGTGAATTTTTGGTTAAAACAAACTTGTTTTTCATTCTGTGGGTAGATTATCCAGAATTTTTACTCAACTAAGAGTAGCAATACTTCAAAATAAAATTACTCAAGTAAGAATTAAAACATCTTTTCACTGAAAGTTACTCAAGTAAATGTAACGGCGTACATACAACACATTATGACTCACCTCTGCCAGTAAACTCCATTTCCCTCCACAGTCCACAAGCACTTATATAGATTTTGTAAGAATTGTTTCTTTGAAATATGAATTTGTCTGAGTTGTGTTCACTCTAGTGCAATCATTCAGATTCTGTGTTATGCATCCCTTTTGTTAAAAATAGCTGAATATATATATATATATATAATATGAATGAGGTTATGTTTGTAAAATAAAATATTTGTTCCTCACGATTCTCCTGCTGTGCTGGTTTATCTGTCTGCCTCAATTCACATTCATGATTGAATTCCAATGCCGTCATGGTTGCAGCTGCCTGCGTCTTTCACCTTCAGGAAGCAAATAATCTCCCTAATGACTCATGTTATCCCGTCTCGGCTTGTAATGCTTTATTTGCAGTGGGAAAGAAGGAAGGAAAGGTTTTAGCTGGTGCATACAGTGAAACTGAAAGTCAATTGGCATGACGCTGGGCTCTTTATGCAGTTTTCATCGACCTTAGACCGGGCCAAACGTCGCTCATCACAGTCAACCCCTAATGTAGTGTTTGCTCTCAGAGCGGGGGGTCTTGTCATTTACTAATCTGCTGCTGATGAGGGTCAACACAGCAAAGACTCTCAGCAGTCTCCTGTCTTAGTTTTGCAGCATTCTGTTACTTTACAGCCACAGCCTGGGTCACTAATTTGTGAGATTTAGCCAATTCTAACTGATTTAGTCAATTTAGCTTAATCTTTGGGTCAATAAAATATGAGATTTCGCTAATTTACTCATTCTAGCTAAATTAGTTAATTGGTCTTTGGGTAAGTAATTTGTGAGGACTGGCTAGCTAATTTAGCTGATTCTTCTTTGGGTCAATAATTACTGAGATTTAGGTAATTCTAGCTAATTTACTCATTTTAGCTGAATTAGCTAATTTTTCTTTGGATAAGTAATTTGTAAGGTCTAGCTAATTCTAGCTAATTTAGAATTTTTTTGCTAATTTACTTAATTCTCAATATAACCCAGGTTCAGTAATATTTGATGGATGGAGGTGTCTGTGAACATCAACTTTTAATTCTTTACAAAGATCCTGAATTACATGTTTTTTTTGGTGAACTTTGTCTAGGCCATCTCAACACATAAGTATGTTTTATTCGCATGCTGGTCATTGAGCCTCTGCTTCATCCTCTTACAGGTTTTCTTCTAACTCAAATCAGTATGATGCTGCTGGTACCATGTTTCATCATAGGGTTGGTGGATTTAATTCGTTTTCCTTCACAATATCTTGTATGGCATCACTCATATTCACGCCAAAACTCTAGGAGCAATATTGTTAGCCATGAGCTTTTTACCTTTTTTGTGTGGTTTCAGGAACTGACAGTCTGATGGGACAACTACTTTTTCCCCCATTATCCGACTGTGCGCAGCAAAGACCACAGGAGACGTTAATCATCATGGGTAAAATGTGTCTACTGTTGTTTCATACTCTCCATTTTCAGATGACGGATTGAACAGAGATTTGTGAGATGTACAACTCAGAATGTAGCTTTGTTTACACCGAGATGAAAATAAAGCTATTAAAATTCTTACATTTTACCTGTCTGCTGGTGGTCATGGTGCTGGTTGATCTCTAACAAACCTTCAAGGTCTTCATAGTACAAGTGCCTTTATACTGAGCTGGAGAACTAGATCACTTTTAAAGGAAGTTTGTGGCTCAGATTTTTAATTTAAGGTGTCACAGTAACAAATATACACCACACTTTTCAGCTTTCTTTTGTTTGCCAAAACAAAATTCTGATCAATTCCTTTATACCTGCCAAGCCCCAATCAGATCCAATATAGTGAAAAGAGGCTAATTGGGTAATTAGCTTGGAAATAAAATCATATTTTAAGAAACATTTCTATAAATATAAATTACAAATGGCACAAAAAATATTTTCAAAAAGTGGTTTTTATTTCAATCATAATGCTCCACATTCCTCATTAAAATTTATTTTTTTTGTGTTGGAGTATTCATAAAATTTCTACTTCATTCTCTAAATATTACAACTTTCTTCTCATAATCAAGAAACAAACATAAAATCAAAGCCTGACTAACATTTTGTCATAGATTTGACTTGAATTCAAAATCCAAATAAATACAAGCTGTGCCTGGGGCATGCTGAAATCACTATGAATTATCAAAACCCATAGCCTTGATGGAAAAAAAGAGATAAATTTAAAAAAATTAAATAATCAAATCAAAAAAACCGATCTGATAAAAACCGATCTCTTTTGTATGAACATTGGGATTGAACTTGATTGAACTCGTTAGGATTTATTGGAAAATTGGATCGGAGTGGTGGGAATTTTTTCCAACAGCAATCGAGCATTAAAAGCTCTCAAGAGGAACCGTATTGAACCAAATCAGTTTATTCCAGTGTCTTTTTCCATAAGACAAAAAAAAAAGAAGGCAATTTTAAGTTTATAACTCAAAATACAACCATTAAATGTAAAGGAACACATTTCGAAATGTCTCAAAATGTTGGTTTAGTAGTGAAAAATCAGCAACAATAAAAAAAAAGTGTTTTTTTTTTTCCAAAGTCAAGCCATTAATTCAAATTTTGCATTCTGCTCCATGTATGTAACCTGTACAAACTCTCCAGGCATTTGCAGTCAAGTTGGAGGGATGACCTTTAATTAGTTACAGTGTTAACATTCATGCATGACTAAAACAATCAGAGAAAAACAGCTGGAAACCACTGGATTAGTCCGGGCTAATTTGACAGCATGTCCAAGCTGGGAGGGGATGAAAACAAGATGAGATGTTTGGTGTGAAGACAGTATGAGCTGGTTAGGTATGGAGAGGGGGAGCTGCCCTTATTGCCAGGCCACAGGGTCACCAACATGAACGGGTTTAAGCGCTCACAAAGAGTTGGTGATGCTGTTGAGCCCTTTAGATTTGCTGGTGAATCTGAACTGGAATCAAAAAATGAAAGAAGAAAAACGTGTGAACTTGCGATTATTTGTGCTTCAGTGCTCGCCGTGTCTCAGAGGACTACTGCAGTAACGGAGCATCTGATAGAACCGAGAAAAGATCCTGAGAATGAGGTGGAGTCTATGACGGAGGGTCAGGGCCATTGTAGATAAAAAAAAAAAAAAGATAATGGTAAATCTCTGGAAAAAAAGAACTTTCCAAGAACAAACATGGAAATTTCAGAGATTGAAAAGTCAAAAAATTTGCTAGAATTTATTTATTTAATTTCCGAGTTTAAAGTAAAAAAAATCCAGGTAAAACATTCAAATTGAGATGAATCTCAAGTTTTCTAGAAAAAAAGCAAGTTCAGGTTTTAAAAGTAAAACATTTTTTTCCTACAAAATGTCAGATTAATCAACATTTCAGAGTTTCAAGCAAATTTTCAAACTCAGAAATTTCATTTTCTAGAAAATGTAACTTTTCGATCTCAAATTTTCTAGAAAAAAAAGGAAAATTTTTCCTAGCAAATTTTTCAGATCTTCTAATTTATGAGTTTGAAGCAAATTCTCAAAATCAGAAATGTCCTTGTTTTTTCAAAGAAAGTCTAAAGACTTGATGTTTTAGATCTAAAAAAAAAAATTGAGTTTTTGGTAGAAATTCATTTTTCTCCCATCTATAATGGCCTCAACAAGCCATCATAAGATTCAGTGCACACATACACACAAAAAATATAATTTAAAAAGAAAAAGGCATAATGGAGTATAAAATGGCTTTGCTTTGTCCTGAAAACAGCTTAGCTGAAATACTTTCTAAAATTTATTTACAGCGAGAGAACGGAAATATGCGACACTAACGTTTCGCTTTGTTTCTTCAAAGGTCATTTACTCACCTTTGACATAAATGAAAGCCATAAGCCGGGATGAATGTAAAAAAAGCAAACAAGTAGTTTATTGTAGGTCTATGATATTACAAGTTTGATGGTGGGAACAAATAAAGAAAAAAAAATCATTAATCTACCATCGTCTGTTTAACTGTTGAACATTAAAGCGCTGACATGAACAGTCTACTAACAGAAGCTGTCCTGCTTTCCTGTTTATGTCAATCGTCACATTTCTTACAGTCTGACAAGCTACAGAGAAAAAAAATATTTACAATTTGTAATAAAAAAGCAAATCAAAGCAATCACAGCACAGATAAAATGCACAACCCTGAAGAACAACAAATGGGAAAAAAAAAATAAAATAAAAAAAATCAGAAATCGCCCCACTTCTGTTTCCTGTTCCTGATTTTACAAACAATTTTTTCTAAAAGCATGTCATTTAAAAAGTGGTTGAACAGGGGGGACTTTTTTTTTTAAATGTACAACAAAGAAAATAAAATAAAAAATACCCAAACAGTGTCTGAATGAGACAGAACCCACAATCAAATATACTTTATAAAGCTCTGATTACGTTTTCTGCTTCCTGCTCTCCTCTGGTGGAATGTTCTGGATCCAGATCAAATCGTCTCGCGCTGTTTTGGAAGTTGGTGGGTTTTCGACCTTTAAAAGTGGGTTTTAGGGGAACAAAGTCAAACAGTAAAGGCGGGAGGGAGAGAGGGGATGTTCCGTGGCTAGTGGTGGGTTCTCAGTGTCAGCCACCAGTCCATAAGAACAACTGTCTTAGTAATATCCAGGCTGGTACTGCTGGCTCCAAGGTTTCTGGTTCCAGAACTGCAAAACAAAGTTTAGAGTTAAAACTGGACCAAGTCTAAAGAATGCCCCTTTCATTTCTGAAATAAATAAATAATAAATAAAATAAAATGTTGCATTAAAAACACAAACATCAATGTATTTCACGTGATAAATTAGCACAAAGTAGCTGTGAAGTGGAAGGAAACTGTATGTATTCCACTACTTGGATATCTCCATATAAAATGCAGAGCAATTTACTATATTAAGGTACATTTTCTCAGCTTTGATTCATTTTGTGGTGCCCTGAAGATGCCCGTTTCAAATGAGAGTATTATTCAGGAGAAGGATTTGTGTTTGTGACATTATGAATGCAGTTATAGCCATACAGTTACCTACAAAAGTAAGAAACAGATTGTTTTTTAATAATAATTTGTCATTACCACAAAATATTGCAATATAATTTTGAGTCCATATTGCCCAGCCCTTTATAGACCCAATGGTTCTGTAGAGAGCAGAGGTTCAACCTTCAAACGTCAGAGCAAAAAGGGGATGGTTGAGATCCAAGAAAAGTCAAAGTTAAACTCTGATCTGTCATATTGAAGTTTGTTTATAAAATGTGATGGAATAAGAAAAGCTTTAAGGGAAATAAGTGCTTTTTAGCAGCCGTTTCATTTGAACAGAACTCCAGCTGTACTAACATGACCGGACACTAGGGGGTGCACTGACTGCAGATTTATAACCCCTCACTGACTTTAAAAAGCCTGATTTTCTAATGGGCTCTTTGCGGTGTATGGTGCATGAGCGAAATACAGCGTTCTTATTCCCGCTTTGAGTTACCCTGACAGCTAGAAAACACAAAGTCGTATTTCAAACACAAATAAAGCAATACTATGAACATTGTTGTCTTCCTAATATAATGGGCTTTTAAGTTTTCATTAATTTCCAAGCGATCCTGAATTAAGAAGATGGTGGCTTGTAAATATTTGCCACTACCAGTTAGTTTGCAGCCTTCACTTCACTCCGGATCAGCCTAAAACTACCGGGGATACGGTAAATAAAGGAGCCTGCCTGAGTTATTTCCATGGAATCACTTCTATATTCACCCTGAAAAAGCGAGTATATGGGAACGAGACAGCAGACCAGAGCCAGACAGCCGAGCAACTGATCCGCCTGTACACACTGCTGTAAACACCGTCCTATTTGAGCTCATCACAAGAAACATGCAAAGGTAATAAAACGAAATAACACGGAAACATGAAGCAACACGATCATAATTTTCTAAAAGCAGCAACTTTGAACCTGAACGGTCAGCGGAACCAGATCTCTGACACCAGAGCTGCGCTACTGTTAAGCTATGAGGCTTGTTGAGCTCCGTCAGGCTTCAGAAGTAAAAAGTCCGAACCGTAACCTCCCCTAGTCTGTGACACTAACGACAATAAACACACATAATATACTTGAAAATAAGATAAAAACATTGTCCGTTAGAATGTTTAGATACTTAAATAGCACATTTTACAAGAACAATGTCCGAGAATATTGCCTACTAGCATAAGCTAACGTTAATGTTAGCCACAAAGTTTAAGTAAAACTCACCTTCGTGTCAGTGAATGTATAACGAGGCGAACATCTAAAAACATTTCTCCAGCTTGTTGGGCTTCAGATCGATGTTCATCATCAGCCCTGCAGCTC
>NW_015113057.1:278936-295634 GCF_001443285.1 Poecilia latipinna | reverse complement strand
CACCTGAACACACTGCTGTAAACACCATCCTATCTGAGCTCTTCACAAGAAACATGCAAAAGTAATAAAACAAAATAACACGGAGACCTTAAAGAACAATGTAGCACAACAACTTTGAACTGAACTTGAACTCTGACACCAGAGCTGCTCTACTGTTAAGCTATGGGTTTGTTGTGCTTCCTCAGGCTTCAGAAGCAAAAAGCCCAAACCATAACCTCCCCTGTTACTTGGTCTCTGACAATAATGACTATGAACAAACATAACGTACTTGAAAATAAATACAAAATAAGGTAAAATCATTGTCCATTAGAATGGATTAAAATGTTTAGATACCATCTGTGAATGTATAACGAGGCGTACATCTTAAAACCTTTCTCCAGCTTACTTGTTGGGGCTTCAGATCGGTGTACATCATTAATTGTTACTTTGCCCAAGCCCTGCAAGCAGCTAGTGTAAAATGGCATTTTCAATAAACTGGAAATGCTTTTCCCCGAATGCTGAAGCTGACATGCAAAGAGCCCATTCTGTCTTTGTCAATATGATTTTTGGTCTGAAAAGTTTGTAACTATAGCAACAAAGTCACCAAGTTGGCAGCAGAGTAACTAGTATCTATGCCTGAGGAGAAGTGACCTAGCAGGGTGGGATCACTGGATAAGATTGGATTTTTTTGTTAAAAGTATCTTCCGATTGCAGAATGAAGGCTGATTCATCGTTGCACCCCCTACTGAACACCACCATGACGTCAAAGCTGGAAACACTGACCCCTTGCTGCCAGCTCTGGTTGAAGGCCTGAGCCTTGTCCATGCCGTTCCTGTTGCCAAAGCCCCCGCTGTTCCTGTTGTTGCCATAGTTGCTGTTCTTCTGCCCAAAGTTTCCACGGCCGCCTCCTCTCTGCTGGAACTGGAGGGAGAGAGAACGAGCAAATCGTCAGCATATCTACGACCGCCTCATGATAACGCCAAGGTAACATTGTGAGGAAGACACCTACGTGGGCGGGGGGCCCCCTGTTGGCGTTGCGGTTCATGTTGCCTCCACCTCTGTTCATCTGACCCCCTCGGCTCATTTGACCTCCTCTGTTCATCTGGCCGCCGCGGTTCATGGGCCCTCCTCGGAGTCCCATGCCGCCCCTCATGGGTCCACCTCTTGGGGATCCGGCCAGGCTGGGGATGGGGCCGCCACCCCGTCCGAAGCTACCGGGCCGGGGAAAGCCACCCCTGAAGGCTGGTGGAGGAAGAAAGCCGCGAGGAGGACGGTTGAAGCCGCCACGTGGGCCAGGGCCTGAGGAGAGCAACAAACCACCGTAAGCCGACATCTAAAACCAGCAAACATCTCCATTCCGGCTGATCCTACCTCCTCTGAAATTGCCTCTGTTCTGGAAGCCTCCACGTCCGCCCCTTTGTCCCTGTCCACTGCGTCCAAACTGATTCTTGCCTCCCCGGCCGCTGCCACGAGGGCCTCCTCCTCCGCTGCCGCCTCTTTTCGGAGTCGTGCTCCCTTGGTTGGGTTTCTTCTCAGCAGGCAGGGCAGTCTTGCTCTCCTCTTTGTACTGCTCCAGCAGCTTGGCAGCATCATCCTTTGGCAGCTCAGCATACGTCACCTCGTTGAAGCTCTCCCCTTCTTCCGGCAGGGCGTAGAACCCTGGAAGGTCAACCAATTGGGATTGGTTAGGAATGGAAGAGGTGCTATTAAGATGAAAAGTGGGTGAAGGAGTTTTACCTTTCATTTTGAGCAGTGCATGCTCAGGCACTTCCTTGCCATCACTCTCAACCTTCTTCTGGACCCTCATCTTGTATTCCTCATCTGTGGGGAAGACGACCACAGCCTTGCGCTGGAACCCAGCAAACAGACACATCTTCCTCTTCTGGCCCGGTGCGGACAAGTTAGTCTGGAAAAAGGAGAAGAAAATTTTAATTTGCTCCTTTAATTTATGCACGGTTCACCAACTCAAATTTTAAATTTTAATACAACTCTAAATGAAATTTAAGACTTCTCCACAGAAATGTATGAACTTTGTCCAGTCAACTGGTGATAAATTTGCATTTATCCATGACATACAAAAAAGGAGCTAGCTAGCAAGCATACACTTTCTATCTAGAAACTAGCTAATAAAACTATAACTAGCTAGAGCATATCCTATAGCTGGCTAGCAAACTATATTTTGCTAGTTGGTAGGCACTCTAGTAACCTATAGTTTTTCAAGATTTTTAGATAAGTTAACTAGAAAGCATACCCCTTCTAGTTGCTCTAGATAGAGAGCTAAACTAATGCTAGCTAGAAAGGGTAAAAGTAATTTTTTTTGTTTTTCCCCTCTTGGCAAAGCTTTTCAGGCAGATTAAATAGTCCTCCAAAGACAAAACTGAATGACTTGTGATTAATGTATTTAAGGTCAACTTACTTTTTAAATATAAATTTAAGACTTTTTAAGCCTTCAACTTGAGTAAATAATTTAAGATATTTTAAGGATAAGCAGACAGCCCAGCTCTGACCAGTCAACTTACATGATCCAGAATGTAGTTCCTCTTCTTGCGAGCAGCGATCTCAATGAATTTGCCCAGGAACAGTGGAGCTCTTTGGGAAATAGCACTCAGCTTGGTGATATCCTTGGACTGGCGTTTCAAACTGTTGATCTGCAGTCGAACGAGGCAAGCAGTGATTAAAATCTCAAAGTGAAGACTGGAGGCAGCATTAGATTTCTGACAGTACTGACCATCATCTTGTCCACAATGGTGTCACTGCTCAGGATGTAGTATTTCCCAGGGTTCTGCTGGACTTGGTTCTTGACCCATGTAGTTTTGCCAGAGCCAGGCAGACCAACCATAACGATGATCTACAAACAAGATGACAGTCAGATGCAAACCAACAGAGTAAATCCTCCCCTGACGGGGTCCTGTACTGACCTCGCAATCGGCCTTAGTCTGGGGTCCCTTCAGCCCCCTCACTCGCTCACTGACAGGGATTTGCTGCAGGAAGGTGTAGCCCTCTGGTGTTGGGAAGTACGGCGTCTCCATCTGGCCAAAATTAAACTCCACAGCGCAGTTGCGACAGATGACATGTGGGAAAAGAGCCTGGCCGTTTAAGCAGTCCTTGAGGACCCTGAAAGCGACGGCTGGTTCCCCACCGTTCTTGGCGAAGGACAGGACCAACTCCTCGCCCTCAAAGTCCTATACAGAAATAAAACGATTTATGGCCAGCAACATTTTTTTCCAATTAATTTAAGACATTTTAAGGCCTTCATTTTAGATGACAAAATTTGGACAAGTATGTGCAGAAACTTGTCACACACCACTTGTTTCTTTTGATTCTACTGATGGACACAGGAAGGGCAGAATAATATTTTTTCATCTTTTGCTCATCTTACAGTTAGCTAAAATGATCACTTGGTCAAAGCTTTGGGAGTGGAAATGGGCCACAATATTCAGCTTGGTGCACCTCTAGAGAATTATGAAATGGTGCATCGACATCATGTTTACATTTCCAACTTATTCCAAACATTCTTGGAAGTGTTGTCTTACAATGAGGCAACAGATGACGTCATTCTCCTCATATGTTTCCCCAAAGTCTTCAGTCACACAGTTGGTGGTCTTCTTCCCTTTGCAGGAGTAACCATAGGAAAACTCTTCCTCACCTGAAGAGTGAGAAAAAAAAAATTATATTATGGTTGCTTGAAAACCACTAGAGGGCAGTGTTCACACCCACTAAAGGTGTTTCTCCCTGATTTAGTGACAACTGGCAACACTGGACAGAAAGTAAGTAATTAAATGAATCAACAAGGGACTGTTAGTGCCAGCCTTTCATCCAGTTGTATTAGTATTAAAATCTAAACAGAACTTTTGAATCAAGCCAATCAGGACTGACCCAGCAGCAGCGTCCCAGTTGACAAGGACCATCCAACCTGAACATCATGGATTTCCAAGTTCTTGCTGGAAATGTGCTTCACTGAAATCTTCTCTGTGAGCTGGAGTCACAAAATCAAAAATTACAAGTTTGTAATACCACACAGCCAGGTGTCTTAAAAGAGCAAAAATAAATAAAAGAAACAGGGTTCGTACATTTCCTCACACCACTTTGGGGAAACAAACAATCCAAGTGAACCAAAGACAGTTACAAATCACTATTATAAAAACATAGCTCATCACAAAGAATGAGTTATAATATTCTTCATAGAAGAGACAACATAAACTAAAATATAACAAAATGTTATATTTTAAAATGTCTTTCACACCTGACTGGTCTAAGAAAAAAAATGAAACAAACAGTAACTTAAAATTTTTTTAAAAATCCCCCAATTTCAATTGTTCAATCCTTCTGCTCAAATTAAATGCTTAAACACAATATATAAAGAAAGTTACAAAAGGAATCTAAAAAAATAGAAATAATTTAATAAAAGAAATAGTTTTGCTCATTCTAACCAACTTAAAACAATAAATGTTTGGTCTGATTTAACTTCAGACGGCAAGGAAAAACTCTATTAGCTGTACAAAAATATCTGGTTTCAACTGAAAAAGTTAGGCTTTTAATCAAACGTTAGATTGCACCAAACTGTGGAGTTTGAATATCCATCACTTTCAATGATTTTATACAGAAATAAAACACTTTCCAAAACCTTAATTACGCTTAAAAATTTCAAGTGTACAAACCCCAGAAAAGGGAGGGAAAAAAAAAAAAAAAAACACACAATGTTGGTAATGATGATAATTATGAACCTTCATCTCAAAGCAAGCTTTGCCAGAGTTCACCCCATAGGTTCCCTTTCCTCCAGACCACAGATAAGCAAAGCTCTCCATGATGAGCGATGAAGCACTGTAGCGGTCACGGGACACCTTAAAGTGCAGGTCACAGTTATCTAGAACAGACAAAAACAAATCAAACCCCATTTATAAATGTGTTAATTGATCTACATGCTGAATGAGAATTGGCGAGATAAAGAGGAGAAAACCTACAGGTGTCCAAGCAGACCTTGGTCTCATCACACTCTTCATCTTCTTCCTCCAGCGGTGGTACGGGAGACTTAAAAGAGGCACTGGAGAAATAAGAGCAGCAAGTCAATTAGAAGACTGGAACTTGACCACAGCTGCAAAGAATTTTCATGATGCAGTCAGGACCGCTTGCTGAGAGATGGTGGGAACAGAAAGTGGGAAGCCAGATGAGAGAGGGCCAAGAAAAGGACATGAACTGGAAAATGAGCCTTTAACCTTTTCTGACAGTGGTCTGTGTTTTAGACCTGGACAGGTAACTTACCTTGGAGCATCCAGCGAATTCTAAAAAATAAATGTGGAGAATACACAAAGAAAAAGCACTGCAGCTGGTCTTATTGAGCAAGGCTGATGGACAAAAGTATTGGTGGCCATCTTGCTTTCAGTTGAGTGCGTTTGTGTCCTTTGGACTGCTGTGGAGACAGCCACAACTCCAGATGTCTAACAGTCATGCTTGGCTTTAGTGCAGGGAGTGTATTTACACACTGATTGCAACTCCTTGACCCATTTAGACAGATTGAGAATGGTTTTAGCTCAAGAACTTATGTACAGACACAACCACGTGTGTTGGTACCACTGGTAAAGATGCAAAAAATTTTTAAAGTAACATCAAATGCTCATTTTTAGAAAAGTCCCAACTTTAGCTTGAGTAAATGTATACAGGGGGAGAGAGGGAGAGAGAGAAAAAAGATTGATATGTGGCAAAGCTGTTCGTTCTCCCTGCTTTGTAGCTGTGAGCCTGTTTTAAAGTTGCAGTCTTATACATTTTCTAGGTACATGGTGCATTTTAATGCTCCATCAAGTAACTATGTTACCTTCAGTTGGTATAAAAACTATATAAATATCAAATACCACTTGTTAACTCATTGAAATTGGGCCTCTGTCTCTTTAAGAAACTCCTGTTCTTTCTGAAACTCCACCCTGAGGAAGTCATCACAACATGGCTCCTCTATTAATCGTGATGAATTGATTACTGAAATAATAGTCAACTAATTTAGTGATTAGTTGTTAACTGGAGTATACAGACTCAAAAAAGAAGCCAAAAACTTAAGTCTGTAAATCTGTTTTACTCAGAACTCAAGTGGTGGTTTTAGTTTTACCTGGTTCAAATTTAGTGGGAAAAAAAACAAAACAAAAAAACTACAGAGTAGAGTAACACCTTTACCAGGAGTACCAACAAAATGGTTCAAGTCAGTAGTAGGAATTGAGGGAGTAATTCAATCTGTGTTGCGGTTTCTAGATTTCTTGATAACCAGAGCTATTTTTTTATTTTTATTTTTTTAATCAGATTCACCCACAAACAGATCTGAATTGTCAACATGTGATGGGGGGAGAAAGTGGAGGCGTCTATATTTGCATTTTCAACACAATGACTTAGATCTCCACAACTGTGTTTGAGGGTGACGACCATATAGCAAACAAAACAAACAAAAAAAACCAAGCTAGCTGTAAGATGTTACAGCAGAAATTGTTGCAGAAATTCTTAGTCCCGCCCCCTAAAACCTCACATCCAATAAATTTTTTTTTTTTTTTAAAGAGTTTCCAGGTGCATTTTCACTTTTGCCCGTTGATCCTTCCGTGTACTGCAGCAGCAGCGCAATGAAAACAAAACAATAAGAAAAGAAAATACACTGACCAGGAAGAGTAGGTATATGTACACACACACACACCCTTACATGCAGGCCATGCGTGATGTCACCTATGAGGGAGGAGGGGTAAAGAGGCCACGCCCATTCACACAGGCAGCCACACCATGAGGACTGACGACAGGATATGATACAGAAATAGCATTTGAACATCATACAGTCAGTGAAATCAAAACAAAAATAGACTACTGCGAGGAAAAAACGATGGACGACCAATAGCGAGCTCCTCCGTGGGAACTGACCTACATCCTTGAGAGCTAGCCCTGTAGCTGTGGACTCCTCATCCCCTCGCCTCTCAGCTAAACCCTGACTTATTTAAAAATTTAACTTAAAGGTATACATCTGATACTTTCACTGGGATCTACGACAGCAGCTTCCTAATACCTTGAGGACACAACGGGCTTTCTAAAAAATAAAAAACAATAAGTGGCATGAGGAACAGATGTGAAAATTCATAGAAGTTATATAGATGCACTTCTGCTACAGAACTGCAGCCACCCTCCCCTCCACCCCTCCCCAAAAAAAAGACAAGACACACTTGTGAGGTGGGCACTGGAAGACAGTAAACGGTAAGGCTCTTTACAGCTTAAGTCAGGGGATAACCCTCAAAATACATGTGTGGAAGAAGTTGTGTAGTTATACTTTTCAATAAAGAAAAAACAACAACAAAAATTAGAGGATTCTGACCTCTTGCTAGAGAAGTGCATTGGCACTTAAAGCCAATACAAGTCAACAAAGCTACGCATGGCGCTTCAGGGATGCCGAAGGCCATATTCGCTCTGTCCCGTCCTTACCAGCTGTATTTGTTCTCTTCAATAAACTCAAAGTAGCCCCTTCCATGTTCCTCCCGGCGTCTCTTAACACCCTTCTTATTCTTCTGATCAGCATTCGTGTCTTTGTCCGCATCCCCTTTGAAAATAGAACAAAGATATAGAATGAGGTGCTCCTTTTTTTTTTCTCTTTTTGAGACAGAGAGAGAGAGGTCGGACTGGCAGTGGGGGTTTTGAGCCCACAAAGCCCGTTCATTAGTTACACTTGTGTCCAACGTAAATCAGCATTGCTTTAAGAAGAGGCGACGCCTCGTGGGATACACTTAAAAACAGCACAATATGTCATGAGTTGGTAACAGTTCTTAAGACCAGGTAGTATTTAGAACATAAACTGGTCCAAAATGGACAATAAAGAGAGGTGTTTACTGGGGCTGGAAAGTTAAAAACAAAGAAAATCTAAATTAAGAAATAACCCTGAGAAACAGGGGGGGAGGGTAAAAATACAAAATGTGTTCTATATTTTAAGAGGGTCTACAGTTATCAGGGATCAATGCATCATGCAAGTAAACCTACCTAGATCTGGATTAACCTTACCTCCCTTGTGTTTTAAACTAACTGATTCTGGTGATCCAGTTTTCTGCACGCCAGAGATGAAACGCGGAAACCAGACGGTTTGGTGTCGCTTCGTTCTTGAAGCGTAGCTTCAGGGTAGCCACTTCAGAAATTCCCAACTCGGTTTGATTCAAAGTCGAGTGTGAGAGGTTGGTTAGAAGGTTGCGAACTTCTGGGAGTAAAGGTGGGGGTCAGTGTGTGATGAACACACACGCCACAAAAGTGGAAGCAGATAAAACAACATGCTTATTTATGAATGAAAATCAACATGTGCACAGACTAGGAATCTGCTCAAAAGTTAAAAACCAGATTTTTTAATTTTTGTGTCGTCTCCAAAATCCAGAATATTCTGGCAGTTTTATGTGTTAGTCTCTTATTAAAAAAACTAATCCGTTCAATTCTATAATATTCAAAAAGATCAGTATTGGGTTACTCTATATTGTGCACAGCTCATTAAAAACTATGATCAGTATTACAGTATTCCACAAATAGATCAATAAAACCATTCGATGATTCAGTTTTGATTTAGTTTAAAATCTCAAAATAAAAAGCAGAAATTTTCTTTACTTTCTTTTTTTACTTAAATGAATTTAATGGCATCAGTACGTTTTCCAAAAGATGTTTTGTCAATATAGGGAGTCCTCCAATTACTAACCAGAATAAAAAGGTTTTTCCAATACTCTGATAAAGTTTTTATCTTTTAGAAAACTGAAAAAAGTATGGAAACTGACTTAAATTTTCAATACTGCCTGAGTGGCACCACACTTTTACATAACTTCTACATTATCTTTATAACTTTGTGAAGTATTCAGATACTTCAGACACTCGGAAATAATTTTGTTTTAGCTTTGATGTTTAATTCCTTGATATCCAAGCCTTGAAAAACCACCTTACAGCAGATGGAGACTAATAAGCTTTGCTCCATTTAAAACAAGTAGTGGTTGTCTAGTCATATAGATCTGCAGTTTTACACATGCACACCTTTAAGTGTGCCACTTTAGAAGCAGTACACTCATAATTATCCAACATAAAAGTAAAAATTGTGTGGAATAAAAACAGCGAGACGAATATGGGCAGTATGAGAAAAGGAGGTAAATCTGACTCTCGCTTCAGAAGAGCAGAAGTTGGCAACCCAACAGAAATAGGAAAGTCTATTTCACAAACAACGTGAAATAAGTTAAAAGTCTACATTAAGCCAATTCACATTAATTTTAACCCAAAGCTCCCATTTATTGCTAAACATCATGGTTGGGAATCTCTGAAATGGCTAACAGGCTTAGCTTACCGCCAGACACAAAGAGAATGACGCTTACTAGCATGCTAACTCCTACCGAAAACGAAACAAAAAGTAGTAAACAGTTACTAATTTCTCGGTAGTCATTGAATGTCTAAACGTTGGTAAAATATTTTAGATAACACAACCCAAAAAGAAAAAACGTAACTTATGCTTTGGGAACGTCAGCCACGTCGAGATATTACGCGCCATAAAATAAGCTAACCAAGGATGCTAGCTTGCTAAGTGTTAGCGTCGACCGCGGCCTAGCGGGGCTCACGCTGTGACTCAACATGGACGCTGAGCGCTGAACGCTTTCAAATCTAACCGGCCCCATCCCTTCATCGAAAAAAAAAAAAAAAAAAAAACCGGCATCCAACCACGGCCCATACAACCAGGCATTTTCCTGAGCAACTCTCTGTAACTCACCCTCTGCAGCGTTGTCTCCGGGCTCACCATCTTCGATTTTTTCCATGTCGTCCACATCCGCCTTCAGCATGGGATCCATTTCATCGTCCTCGTCCCCGTCCCCTCCGTCTTCTCCCTCACCCATTTCTTCGTCCTCGGCAACGCCGTTGCCGTCGTCCTCATTCTCTGCTTCTTCCTCGTTGGCTTCCATGCTCTCCTCTACTGGGCCTTCACCTTCGCCTTCCTCTTCTTCTCCCATTCCCTCTTGGTCAACAGACTGGTCGAACCCATCATCTACCGAGCCTTCCTGAGCCGCCGAGGTGTCCCCGGCGAGGGCCTCTTCGTCCAGCGCGGCCTGCAGGCGATCCATCAGCTCGGCCTTCAGCCCCTTGTCCGAGAGATTTCGCTTTTTCAGCTCGTCCTTCAGCTCGTTAACTTTGAGCTTCTTCACGTTAATGGTGCTCATTTTTATTGGGAAACGACAAAAGGTTAAAATTCGGTAATTAATAAATAATATGTCGCCCTTAGTTAATAAATGTAGCTCAAAGCCACGCCAAATGTCACCGGCTGTACAACCAATATCTCAACGGCAGAGAGCTGTGCCGAGTCTGCGCCAGAATGAGGAGGAGGGAGGCGATGACTACCGTAACTACACAGAGAGCAGCGCAGCTTGATATACAACTATCTGTCGCTCTCTTTGTAAGAGATCAACCCTTTCGCAAATAGATTGGTGTGGAAAAAGCAAGTCAACATATGGTCCACACAAAGAGAAATAATTGTTTTAAAAAACATCAAATTAATAATGTTTTTATTACATCCAATCAATTCTGGTTGGATTTTACCATAAGGAAGTATTACCTAGTATTACCACAAGAACAGCAACAAACTAATACATTTCAAAACCACTTAAACGCCATACTATCATTCTATAGGCCATTGCCTTTTGAAGATTTCAGAAATCAAAGACAATCTATAGGTCTCTAGAGAATAAACAAAAACAGTTGAAAGTTGCCACACGAAAGGCAATTTTGAAAAAAAATATAATTTTGTGCTTGTTTATTTAATAAGCATTACAGTACAATTTTGAGGTAAGGCCCCATATTCTATGGAGAGAAAATAGTCTCAAAATACCTGTGAGTAATACTGGATTTGTAATCCGTGTAAGCTGCTTTGTGTGTAATTTTGGATAGTTATATCTGTGAAACATAATTTATGAACTGTTAAAAAAGACTGTACATATCTCCAGGTACTTTTAAATATGTGGTCAAAAGCACACAAACTATTACATTGTGAGTACAAAATAAAAGTACATACATACACAATTTCTATAAACATTACAATTCTACACACAGATTTTCTTTAACTTCAGCCTCACAAATCTGATAATTACAAATTCAAACCTTCTACACCTACAAATTATTAAATATGTACAGACAAAACTAAACTTACGTACAGATCAGGTTACAAGTGCACGAGGATTTTTGAGACTTATTTCAGCTTCCAGGGAACGTAAGTGATGCGTTTAAATGCTGGTGGAAATCGAGTCATCTGAGTTTTGTTCAGAGTCTAGTAGTTTTATCCTCTGAACGTTTGTCGCTGTACTTGTGCTGAAGTGGCAAATATGTTTTATCTGTGGAAAACGGAATACCTCACCACTCCTTTTCAAAACTTACGATTTTTTTATGGACATATAGGGCTTTCTCATTTACTTGCATACAGTGCAGTATGTGAACATTACTTGTGGCGAGGTGGTTCGCAGTGTCTTTACTTTAAAACTATTTTTATGACCATTTGTTGAAAGTCAGTCACAAACATATACCTGTAGTGTGACCACTGCTATATGGCAGAAAAAAGTGTGTCACATGATATTAACAGAGGCATC
This sequence comes from Poecilia latipinna, assembly GCF_001443285.1. Lineage (NCBI taxonomy): Eukaryota > Metazoa > Chordata > Actinopteri > Cyprinodontiformes > Poeciliidae > Poecilia > Poecilia latipinna. Next base: position 284,070 of record NW_015113057.1, on the reverse strand, counting down.
ATTCAGTTGATATTGTAGAAAGAACATGACAAAAGTGTTTCCTGAATTAACTTTAATGTACACCACACCTCACTGCACACAAAGGGCAGATGGAATATTTAAGATGGCCCCTAATCTGTCGAATCTTTAACAAAATAGGCTCAAAGATTTACATGGGTGGTTGCACAGCTACCCAAAGTTAACCGTTAAATGTAAAAGCTCCTTTTAATCGAGTTGGAGAGAGTGAATAAAAGCGCACGCCGCACTGCTTAGATTTTTATTAGTTAAAAAAAGTAGCTACCTATTTCCGCATCATGTTTCCAGCTGCTTGTTTTTAACGCCGCATGTCTGCTCCAGTGTTTGTCTACGATGCTTGCTCTTTACCGCCCCCCCGAGGCCTTTACCTGAACAGCAAGGTGAAAGGGAAAAGCGCTCCTCTCCTCTCTCGCGCGCTCACTCCTTTTCCACCGCACTGCCGTCATCACACGCCAACCTTCTTCATTTGGCGTCTCCAACCGGTCGACTTTGGCAAAGTTTTTTCACCCCAAAACTAACATGAGTCAGCAGCGTTTGTTTTTGACGTTCGGAGGTTTGTCCGGGTTAATTAAAAATTCGGCCCGCCTTTGTTGGAAAATCTTTTTAAATATTAACAAGTTATGTCCTCTGTGACTGGAAGAGGGGAGAAATTTCCTGCCGCCATCCGAGGAGCGCACTGGGTAAATGTGATTTATTTATGGTTGGGAAACATAAAAAAACCTGAAGCTGCGAGGTTGATGAATTTCTTTCTTTTGTTTTTCTTTATTTTTATTTTTTTAAAGATAAGGTTGCACTTGGGGGAAAAAAATCATTAGGGTGTGGTTACAGTTGCCCACGTCGATTGATATCTAATTTGCCTCTCTGCCAATGCCCACATTCATCCTCTTTATGGTGATTTATTTCTCATAGAACCCAGAAGTGCAGCATCACTGTGACTCCGGCGGTTTTTCTTCGTTCGGCAGCCGGACACGGTGCCAACCGGAGGAGCGCCCCACTCCCGAGGGCTCCGGGGGGCCCACCAGGGACGACCCGCACGGGAATATGTGCCAGAGAGCGAACGAGGTCCCGTCCTACAAGTCCCTGCCAGGGTCGCTCGGGGAGCGGATAAGGATGTCGTTCGGAAGCGGGACGGTGTGCAGGGGCTCTGCCTTGGCGTTGCATCCCGGCTCTGGGAGGTCCGAGAGGAAAGTTGCCTCCTGCGACAAGTGCTCCGCGGCTCTTGTTGCTCTGAAGAAGCAGGCTCTGAGCCTGGCCGTCCACCATCACTTCTCCTCCAAGGTCAGTGAATGAGGCTGTAGTGGATTAGCAGCGCATTATGCCGTCAGACTACAAAAAGATAAAAATGACGATAAATTATAATAGTTTTAAAGGACATCAGTCACCTATAGGTACTCTTTTACTCACATACCCTGAGTAAAGTAAAGGAACCCAGCATGCCTAGGTGGGCCCCAAATGGGGGAAAGGTGGGCAGACATATGGGTCCCATATGGATTTGTCCGCGGGTTCCACAGTGGTCCCACATGGGTTTGCCCATGTAGGACCACAGCCTATGTGGGCCCTAAATGGGCAAACCCATGTGGGCCCACCACCATGTAGGGCCCATGTAGGGCCCATGGGGCTGTGGCCCTACATGGGCAAACCCATGTGGGCCCACCAACATGTAGGGCCCATGTGGGCTGTGGCCCTACATGGGCAAACCTATGTGGGGCCACAGTGGAACCCGCAGACAAACTCATATGGGACCCATCTGGTCTGCCCTCCTTTTCCCCATATGGGGCCCACCTGGGCATGCTGGCAGGGATAATGGCCATTTAATAATAACATTAATCCCTGTCGCTAACAAAATGAATTTTGTCAATATTTTGCCATCACGTGGAAAAATCTATATGTATCAGAAGTGGGTGCTTCTAATCAGTCTAAATAAACAAAATATATTGATTTACATGCTTGTGATATAGTGATACCAGCACTTTAAAAATGAGTTTAAAAAAATTAATTTTCTTCCAATAATTTTGTTTTCTATATAATGTTCAATAATGGTTGATTCTATAAACATTTCATTTGGATTAAGTTCTCTTCATATATGATTCAGTTTTAATCCTTACACCTTAGTTGCGGTTGTCAGGTAAAATGTTGAAATTAAAAAGATTAGTGGTATTTTGGTAATTTTTCATGGTTTAATCATAAGCTGATGCAGATTTCTTTGTTCATTTGGAAAAGAAAGGAGTGAAATTATCTTCAGTATTTGTCTCAAAGCAAATTGCTTTAAAAAGTGGCAGGAATTGCCACTTTTTAAAGAAATTTAAGAAAGATGATAAACCTTAAAGGTTTCTATTTGGGAAATATTGATTAAAATCTGCTCAAATAAGACGATTCCACCAGTTTTATTGGCTAAATTCAAACTGTCTTATCAAACGACAAACAGTCACACCTATAACGCTGCCAGTATAATGTAAATATTTGATGGCTTTCTTTGTCTTCATCTGTGGTTCATTGAAATGAAATGCATAACTTGAAAATAAAAAGCAATATTTACTTCTGATATGATTAGCTTTTCAACAAAAACGTAATCTATTAATTTTAAGAAAACTGAAAGCAATTCTTTGGTTGCAGAAGTGAGATAAAGTGAGAAGTGCTGACCCTCTTTACACACTTTCTGTCACTCATTCGAAGGCTGTTAACTAGCGTTTTAAAGCTCATGTGGCCACATCAGTCTCACCGTCTCGTCGCCTCTTAGAGGAATGCATGTCTGTGTGTTCGGCTTGGTCACCATCCATCACTCAGACCCTAACTCACCAAGTAAACCCACGACATTCCTGCGTGAGTGCTTTCAGATGGACATGAATATTTCATGGCGACATCTCTGTGTCATCTTTGGCCTTCCCCCCGCTGAGGAAAGGCTATTTATTTTTGTCCTCTTAAGTGGGATGCTGGTCCTGAGGTTTTGGGGAGAGAGGGCGGGAGCGTGCGGCCATCGACATGTTGGGTAGAAACCCGATAAGCCTGTTAGCTCCTTCCAGGCTTATTGATCTAGACTGTGACTTCTCAAAAGCATCACGGCTCTATGATATCATCTTTTTTTTTTTTTTAATGGGCTGGCAAAGATGGGAAGCACAGTCACTGGAGTGGTTTAGCTTTTTATCTTGGGATATTATTGTTCCAACTAACTAATGGTTCTCTTTCTTACAGTTACCAGGTTATGCCACTTGGTAGATTCCACTGAAATCACAGAGTTAATGTTGAATAGAGGCACAGGTTGCTCTGGGATTGACCAAATTTAATAGTTCAAATGTGTTTTTGTTAATGGTGGGATTCGATTAAAGTTTTTCATTAAGTTAATTGCAGGGTTTGTTATTAATTTATCAAAATTAATCGCATTTTAAGTAAAAAAACCCCCAAACATATAGAATAAATAGACATATGAGCTCAAAAAGAAAAATGTTTGTTTTTAATCTGTTATTCAGATTATTTAGCCATCAGAATGGTGTAAAGTACTATTTTATATTTAGCTTTCAAGTGTTTCAGGAACACTTAAAAGCTAACATGGAAGTTAGCCTTCAACTGAAATTCATGGCATCTCGTTCTGTCTGATTATTTCAACTAAAAATCTAAGAACTAGGAGTGTCTCAGAGTTCCATACTGTGCTACGCCAACACGTTACTCACATCAGGATACTGGATGCTTGAAACTGAAGCTGAAATTCATGGCATCTTGTTCTGCCTGATGATTTCAACAAAAAATTTAAAAACTTGGAGTCATTCAGCGTTTCGTACTGTGCTATGCCAACGTGTTACTCACATCGGGATGCTGGATGCTTGAAACAAAACTGAAATTAATGGTTTCTTGTTCTCCTTGATTATTTCAACTAAAAATCTAAGAACTTGGAGTCACTCAAAAAGCCTTGACATTCAAACTGACTCTTGACCATGAAAAAAATGAAATTAAACAATAATGTCAGGAAAATTGAAGTGTAACAACACCTTCAGTTTCACACAATTGATTTAAGTATAAGGGAACTATTCAGAACAGTGCTCTGTGAAATATTCAAAGCTTGGGAGATTTATTTAGAAGCTAACCTTGCTTTGAACGTCTCCACAACTTTCTCTCTGTTTACTACGTAAGTGTCTTCTGAAAACATTAAGGCTTCTCTGGATTTTCTTTAGGGGTATCAACGCAAAGTTGATTAAATACAAATGCACACCTCAGTTCTCATATTTTTACCAGTTTAAAAAACAATTGTGTATAATTTTCGTTCCACGTCGCAATTATCATATAAAATACTAGAGATACTCACAGAAGTTTGCAGTTGTGAGGTGACAGGACGTTCAAAAAAATGCGTTTGTCAGGATGAAAAGTGAGATGATTGTAGAGTATGTGGTTGTTAGCTTTGACAGGTGTTGCATAGGCTCACATCTCACTTGTCAACAGCAGTTTTTTATTTGACACTTTGAGTTGATGAGCCGCACTGTTTAATGGCCGTCTGTACTCGGAGGGGAGGGCGTTCAAAAACATGTTTGATTTTGTTTCAGTGCAGACAGGCAAGTATGTAGTCATGCAAAATGTAATACTGAGTGACTGCTCATCTCACTCAAAGACACAGATATAGACACATTGTTTGCCTGTTTATCTCCGCAGTATTTCAGATCACCTTAACTATAATCAATGCTGATTCAATCACTTTTTTTATGATGCCATAAAGTAGTCTAGGGTGTGGTGTAGCGACAATTCTACTCCTTTTTGATGTGTTGGTTTTATGCCCCCTTTACTAAAGGTGGTCAAACTTTTCTCACTGCATCTTATTCATGTTGTTATATAAATTTGTTATAAAAGAATTACTGATTGCACTTTAAAAATTAGGTATCTTTATGTTATTAAAGGTAAAGTTTAAACAGTAATGATTTCTTGGTTAATGTCAAGTTGTCATAACAAAGACATTTTGAATAATGTCAACTTTGTATTAAAAGTGTCACAATTTACCTAATGACGGTTTGTGACAACAGTCATAAATATTCATGAAGGCTTATTCATGTTCATGACAGGTGTTTTTTATATATATATATATATATATATATATATATATATATATATATATATATATATATATATATATATATATATA
>NW_015113057.1:251878-275561 GCF_001443285.1 Poecilia latipinna | reverse complement strand
TAGACTGTTGTGTTTGTTTTGTTTTTATTATACATTCTGTAAAAATGATTATCCACCATTATGCTCTATGTGAGAAGGCAAAGACATAACATGGAATTTCTTTTTATTTTTGCTCATTTTTTATGTTAGAGAACTATTAAAAGACTAAATTTGCACCTAAAGACTGAATATGTGTAAAAAACCATGGACTAAATCCCTAATTTACTTAGAATATTCTCACAATAATCATAGGAAATCTAATCTAAGGACTTGAGGAAATTTATGCAGTGCAGGGACAAAAAACAAAAATCCACATTAAGCAATAATTGTTTTTAGCAAAATCCCAAGTGGGACAATTATTGGTTATTGTACCTAAAAAAACAACAACAAAAAAAACCAAAAACTGAAAAAGCAAATTCTTATTTAAGCATTCCTTTTTCTTAGTTGATCAGAGTTCAAATCGGTAAATATGTCACTCTGGACATGACAAAACAGTTTTCTGGTATAAAATCTCCAAAGCTTGCAGTTAGAGAACAGCAGGAAATGGTGTCATCTGGGGACCTAAAAGTTTCCATAGCAACCGCAGATGCTATCTACCTGCTAACCAGTTTGGGAGTGACGTTAGGAAATAAAAGTCGTCTGACCTATCATCACAAACATAAACATGTAGAGTTTGAACGAATCCGACTTCTGCATTTTTCCACGTCAAAAGTAGCATGCGCATAAAAATGGATGTGACATTTCTATAATATATTGAAAAAAAAGAATCTTTCTGGATGATTGTTGTATTTAGTTTTGTAGCCATTTAGGCATGTCATGATACATTTTGCTGGACAATAAATTGTCTAAGAAGTTATTGCAATAAACGATAGAATTGTTGTTTGGAAGGCATTTTTAAGTTATATGAAGGAAATGGCATAACAATGCAAGAACAGATTCTCAGAGATCAATAACTTCAAATTCTAATGAACGTTTAACACTGAAACTTGAAGACATTTTAAATATCCAGAATAAATAAAACAAACAACAAATAAAATCAATTATGAAGTCTCTGTAAACAAAACTGTCCTTCAAAAAAAGTAGCCATTTGAGACCAAAGCACTAAACTGAAGACTTTAGTCATCTAGTTTTTGGTAGAAAGAGAGAGTAAACAATAATAATTAATTTGAATTAATTATGTCATTAATTGATGTATTGGTTATCACAATAGGCCTATAGCCATTGCATATTTTGCTGCAGGAAAATTAAGTATCTTACAGCTTCTTCTTCAGCTTGTAATTCTAAAAAACTCTGCAGGAAACAAGCGATCTGTCAGCCTTTCTACACGACAACCTTCGTGTCCACGGCCATTCCAACATGGAGTTCAGAGAAGGGGAGCAGGGCCAGTGTGGGTCCTGCGGCGCCAACCTGAACCAACTCAAACAGGAGGCCATCCTCCTGGCTCTGAGTCGTGGTCAGTCGTTAGCCAAGCCTCCCTTTGGGGCCGGCCTTGGCGCTGGCACGGCACTGGGACAAAGCGGGACAAAGCATGGAGACAAGTCCTCCAGGGAGGTGGTGCATTCGCCATACAGCCCGCACAGCCCCCGAAGCCCCAGGACGCCCCAGAGGACTCCCCAAACACTCCGACGGAGAGGACCCAAGCTCCCCAACCCCGACATGGACCGCTGGGTGGAGGAGCAGCAGCAGCTGGTGGCCTCTAAATCGGCGTCCAATCCAGATGGTGTCACCATCAATTCTCACCATCAGGTACCCTTAAAAGCCTTCTCTAAGCTCTACACCCTATATAACACATTTCCTAGTGTCCTCCCCTCTCCACCTCCCCCTGTTCCCCCTGCTTTAATGAGCTATATGGATAATGCATGCCTTTACGAGCGCACATGTCGGCAGGCCAAGAGATTCATAGTGCCCAATCAGAGCCTATTTCGATCCCGTGGCCGAGCGCGTTCTTTAAAAGTCCTTCTACTAATGGAATGGAATAGGGTCATGATTTACCCGTCATAAAAGCTGGCCAGTCAAAAAGCACTTGTGATCAATATAGAGGGAGAGCCATATTTAAAATTGCAGCTTTTGAAATATGCATTAATGTGATGGAAGCTCCCTGACCCCCACGCCAAGTGATTGGCTGTTATAGTTAAAGGGACAAGGTGAGTGGCAGGAGAGTTTTACTCGCCTTAATTCTATTGATGCTATAATTATTTCTACTTTATTATTATTATTTTACTGAGAAATTATTGAAGTGCATCTGTCTCCTGCAGTAGCTACATTCATAAGTTTATGACATTATGAAAACTACAGTGGCTCTCCAAAATATGGATGCCCCTGTCAGCATAGCAGGCTTTTGTGATTTAATTAAAGAAAGGACAACATGATCCTTTCAAACATTTAGTCTTTAGAACTGCACAACTTTGAGAACAACTGTATGTTGCATAATGTTAACGGGAGTTTGCTTAATGAAAAGCCAAATGCGATGAACCTGCCTGATCAGGGTAGCTTTTATCCAGACAGTCTGTAGATCCATGTTCTGTGTGCGGTTGGGCATTGACCTGTTAAAACACTGTACCAGGGTAGTAGATGCTGTGTTTGTGTGCCATCTGAATCACTACCAGGGGTGACCACAAGTTACATCATGGCTCCTTAGACTAGCTACCAGAAGAATGACCTTTGTAACTCTCAAGATCTTTGGTAATATTGGTTGCCTCCCCTTGACACTAACGTGACCACATGATGGTAAACTACGGGGATGCACAATCCATATTTATTGCTAAAAATGACTCAGTACCTCTTACCACCAGTCCATAGCTCTGGTTTATGGTGTAGCTTCAAACACAAATTAAAGAGAGTCTTCGTGTTAGACCTTGAACTCTTAATGAGGGTGAATCCCATTATTGACACGCCATGTGTTGTAATCCTTGCCACACATAAGACGATTCTTCCTTGGTGGGGTATGTCTTGGGCAACTGAACCCTTCCGGATGTGTGTGTGAGTCCTCATGTATCTGTACATCAGACATTTGCTCTATACAGCCACCAGGCCTCGTGCAAACCACAACTAAAGTCCATCTAGTTCCGGTAATGCTGTCTAATGTATCTACGAGGAATACTCTTTGTCTGGTGAACTTCACTCACTGCTTTGATTGATTGTGGGATGCTCTAGCAACAAACCAGTAAGAGTATTGGCTCAACGTTTGATGCCACTTGCTATCTCCTCTCTTACCAGTGCAAACACCCCACAAATTCAATCATTTACAGAGCAGTCTTTAGTCTTGCTCTTGCACCAAACTGCTACCAATTTGGGACTCTTCTTTCATGACGGCTAACTTGATGCACAAGTGAGACAAGCTTAGGCTACTTAGGAAAAGTATTTAGTCAGAAAAAATGTCCTAATTATCCATGAGTGTAAGATTAGGAACACATTAGGGACACAGTGGGATTTGTTAATGCAGACCACATCAGAGGTGGCATATGGCCACATTCCTTTAGCAGTATGTGCCCAAATGTGTCCAGGGGAACACCGAAACACTGCCAAATGTCATACTCTGAACAAGGAGTTAATTTCCTGCACATGGGCCTGTGAGTGCACTGGAACCTGTCAGTGCAAATCAATGTTTACATGCAAGTAGAAAAAGGATGTACAATCTGATCAAAGTTTGCACCTTTCTAGGGGTGTGCACCAATTCACTTAGCTGTTGCCTGCTCTTTGGATCAACCAAGGCGGACCTTGACAGCCAAGTGTGAAAAGGGGGGAAGAAAAAAAATTCGCAAAACAGTTTAATTTCTGAGAAAAGTGGTCCAACACATTAGCGGGAGCTGGGAGCAGATCAGCAGGGGTTTGATTCCTCTGAGATTAAAATCCTGCAAAACAAGCAAATGTGGAGGTCAATGCACAGCAAGGGAGAGAAAGACTGGAGAGGGAAAAACAGACAATACGAGGACGTATGAGCAGCTCACAAGATGAGAGGAAGTAAAGATGCAAAAGCTTATGACCGAGACCATGAGTCATGAAGTCCAAAAGGGGAGGGCCAGGGAGGTATTTATAATTGATCCATTTTACCTTGGGTCTCCATCAGCCCCGCGTCATTCAAAACCACTATAGCACATCTCTACTGGCACTAATTGGCATGTAATGGTTGGCTGTTACTCACGGAAAGCTGAGCTCATGTGGTTTCCCTGCCTCTAAAACAGCTTGAGAGACAGAAGAAAATGTGAGCTTTGAGAGCAACTACCCAGACAGGCAGAGCCCCATGAGGGCTATGCATTGAATCAAATTTGTATTTAAATTTCAGCTTCTGCTCCGAACTGTTTCGAAAACAATGTAACTGAAATTTATTTAAGTTAGTTGGCCAGACTAGTCCAACAACATATGGGTCTTGCTAGACTGTTCTTGATGCTGCAGCTGAGTGCACAGCGAAAACATCAGCCAAATCAAAATGCAAAATTAATAAAACGAGAGAATCACTTTACTGTAAAAGTAGCCTGGTTTCCATTGTTAGAAACTGGATTATCAACAAGTCATATAAAAAACAATAAGGGATATAAGGTTGCATCGGCAAATAGGGTTAGCCTGTTTCTTCACAAACCTATGCAAGGATTGTCAATAGGAGCAAGATGCGAGTTTACTGAACTATCTGACTGTGTCAAACCAGGTATTCCTTTTAAAATGAATGATACAACTGCTCCTGTTTTTAAAGTTTTCCTGGAGCAATTTAAAAGCTTTGTGAAGCCAAATTGAAAAAAATCGAAGAGAAGAACACAATGCTACCTGATTGGCTAGCTGTTGCAATGTAGCCAATTGAAGGCCGGCATTTTCCTTCATTTTCCTTAATGTTGATTGGCAGAAGACGTTAGCTTCTGCAGCAGTGCTAAGACAGTTTCCATTGTGTGTGTTAATGCATATTAGGTATATTTTGGTGTGTGACTAGGCAGTTTTAAGCAGTTTTAGAGGGAGACTCGAGAATTCGCTGAGTTTAGATGCTATGTGGTCCATGACCTACACAGGGGTCCACTGCATGGGTCCCATAGTTACTTTTATAGAACACATTTGAGCTAAATTTGTTTTACTTATAAAACTAATTTATTTTTAAACAACTAACAGGTAGATTTTTAGGTATAATTACACATAAACATTAAATTTCAAGTATTATCAAAAAAGCACTTTCTGCTGTATTTTTATTGCTTAACTGAGAAATTTCAGAATAATTTTCGGATGACTGTTAAATATGGGAATTTGATGTTCAATTGTTAAACAAATGTTTGGATAACTAAGAAAAAACGGTTATAATAGAACTTGGAATTTGGATGAACGTTAATCTGACATTAATATTAACCTAAATATTCATAGTTATTGTTTTCTTTATAACTAAGTGTTGGTGGTTCCTGGTTCATCTGAAGTTGAGCAGACTGGGTTCTCTTAGATGATCACACTGCAGTTAAAAATAAGTGCCTGGGTCTTGCACTGGAGCTCCAGCTGAATTGTCTGAATCCCTTTACATAATGTCTTGTTTCTTGTGGACCGTTGCGCATCAGAGACAATCGTAATCCTCTTCATCTCTGAGTCACTTTTCTTACTCCGACTTCACAACACAGATGCTGCACAACATATTCCTCCTATTCCAAATACAGCTGCCTCTATCCATAATTGGTCAAATATGGTGTTTGTTTACAGCATGTGCTCTCAGCCTCAGATGGCCTACTTACACAGAAGCACCTACGTGATTCCCTTGATACAACTAGCCTCCTTTGTATTAGATTTGGGAGAGTAACTTTGGATATTTATATAATGAGTGATGAGCTCTCTCCTGAAAGCAGAAGGCAGACGATGCCACGCTGACCTGTGGCGTCTCTGGGACTGTTCAGACGACCTCCAAGATCCCTCACATCTCCAGAGTGGTGACCATCGCCAACACTGCCGCTATGTCCCTTCTGGCCAGGTAGGTTATTATAAAATAATAGTAGATGTTATGAAATTTCAGAAAACACAGCATGGGAAGCTGAAATACCTAGCAGCAATGCAACTTGACTCGCTACTGGCTGGCGATTGTAAAGCAGCCAATCCACGAGTGGCTTTAATTTTCCTCGGAGCTGATTGGCTGTTGGATGTTAGTTTCTGTAGTAGTGCCAAGACAGTGTGCGTATTGATCCATATTAAGGTTTTTAGCATTTGTGGGGGTGTTGATCTGAAGTTTTTGTGGATTTTAGATATTCTCAGGTCACTGTGTTTCCTAATCCTGTGAATGCTGAATTCCCATGGAAACATTCCTCTGGAATATTGGCTATTTTCATGCTTTTTTCCAGTTCTCAGAGAAATTACAAACACCCAGTAGCTCCATTTCAGATGCCCCAGTTTTCAGTTATCATAGAAGTGTTGAAGTTAAAGGAAGGACAAACAGACTGAATAAGTATGTGATGCATAAAATGGCTGGCTGAATAAAGTCTCATCCCTAAAAAAAAGGACATGGCTGCATGACTTTAGATTTGCAAGATTATGTTTAAGTGAACCTCAAAACTTATGGAATATTAACCTCTACAATCAAATGTGAAAACTTGACCCAGACTGGGCAATGAAGGCAAAATCCATCTGCAATGAACCGAGAGTCTGACAAAATCAGACAGAAACCAACTATGTAAAGTCATTGCTGCTAAAGGGGGCTTAAAGATCTATTGAACCATGGGGTGTCTTTACTTTTTCTATCACAACTTTTCAGTTGCACTTAATAAATACTGAATGAACAAGGATCTATTTGTTGTTGTACACTTGAAGTTCAGTTTAAGTACCTCGTAAAGACCAGAGGCTGTGCTTTTTTTCACCATATCAGTCTCTATTATGGGAAGGACATTTTTATAGTTCGTTTTTTTTTGTATATACATTTCAGTTCCAGGACTTCAAAATGTCCTGGAACTGACATTTTCCAGTGTTTATGCAGTGTTGTATTAGTCACTCGGTACATCCCCCACCGTCTCCCCTGACAACGCCTCCCTCCTTCCCGGCAGGGCGGCCGAGAAGCTCAACTTGACGTTGAGGAAAAAGGGCCAGGCTTCGGATCCAGCTCCCTCCAACCATTCCACCTGCTTCAGAGAGATCATCCAGAAAAACCCACCGCCGGCTCCCCCCTGCCTGCTCCAAGCTGCCGCTCGAAGCAAAGACTCGCCCGACGTTGACAAGGTTCAAATTCTGATGCATATGAGTTCTGCTTTATGGTTTTATAGTGTAGTTTGTTTAAAATACCAGAAGTTGTGATTTTTTCTAATTTTACTTGCTCCCACAACTGAAGAACAAACTAAAATAAACTGGGATACCTGGATAAGTTACCAGAACTCAAAGATTTTGAGGCAATCAATTACCCCAAACTTTTATGTTAAACTTAAAATTACAAGTTTTTCAGAAATTACATTTCCTATTAAGCCATACTTCTTTATTTTGATTCTATTTTCACTGAAATTACTCATTAGCTTAGCTCAAAAACATTCCCTGATCACCATTTAAAGTTCTTAGTTTTGTAAACTCAAGCATTTTCTTTTACCAAGAGTTGACATTTTCATTGTTTTACAAACATAGTGGAACTGCTCATTTGTTGAGCTCGTTGTAGGAGCTACTTCCCAGTGAAACGCTGGTAAAAACGTTAAAGGGTTAATAGAGGAGCTATGTTGTGATGACTTCCTGAAGGCAGAATTTCAAAAAGAGCAGGAGTTTCTCAAAGTGTTAAATTATGAAGTCAAATTTCTTTTAAGTCATATTTGATATGTACTGCATTTTTGTAACGACTGAAGTTAACACATTCCCTTTTTTGTGCTATAAATGATACTTCATGGCTGAAAAACACATAAAACTGCCCCTTTAATAAAACCAACACAGAGTAAATTTGCACCATACTCTACATTCTGCCAATAAATGCAGTCATTCTGTGTTGCTGCTGTTGCTTGAATCCCCTTCCTTTCCCACAAACTACACCTTGGAAGTGTCTTCCCACCACCTGTGTTGCAGCTTAAAGAGATCTCAGTCAATTTAGCAGAGATCCTATATCACACCTCCTTCCTGATTCATTGTAATGTGGTGCTAATGTCTCCATCCTGTTCCTGGCCGCCTTTCTCCTCACCTCCTCTGGGAGAGAAACCGAGGAGATCAATATGGCTGCTTGCCCTCCCTTTATCTCGGAGATGGACTCTCGGGTTTAGTGTAGAGTTACAGATGAGGACAGACCCCACCTCGGCCCCGCCGCTCAGCTTTGAGAAGCCACTCGCTCCTTCTTCGCTTGTAAAATGTTCTCCTCAATTATTCATCTGTTATGAATAGAGTTTAACGCACGTTTAAAACGGTTAGGGACTCCGCTCTTGCTTAAGGCTTGAAACGTGCGAGGAGAGAAGCTGGAAGAAATCCTGAGCACTCATCATGCTGCAGGAAACGCGGCTGTCGGGTTTTCAGATTCAGCCACTAAGGGGTGATCTCATAGCGGTGTAATGCGGTTCTGTGCAACATCAAGATAACTATATTCATCTGGGCGTCGAGATGCGCATGTCTACTTTCCATCTCGCAGAGCTAAATCACGAACAGAAAATGATCGGCTTAATTTTGCGTTGGAATGAGAGCGTAGTAATGGAAGAGGAAAGGAAAGAGAAAGTGGGGCAGGGAAAGATCCTAATGGACAAGATAAACATCAGAGTCATCTACTGGCCTGGATAATTGACTCTGGTTACCTCTGCTCACATTCCTGCATGCCTTAAGCTAAGTTTTTTTTAGCTGAGTGGATGCAATTTCAACTACATGGAACCTGCAATATTTCTCCATCAACTTATCTTCATGAAATTAATATTCAGAAGCCTCCAAGTATTAAATTAAACTCTCTTTTAACAAAGCATACAACAAGCATTCCAACCAGTCTCCCTGTCCCTGATAAATCTTCATGCCACACCTTTCAGATATTTGTACAAAATATTTTGCCACTTTTTAAAAGTTATAGTAAAGCATAAATAACAGCATGCTGTTTTCAAAGAGCTCCAAACATTAAGCTAGTAGGGGGCTAACAGTTAGCTCAATTAAACACAATACTTTGTAGATTGTTGCTGTAAAACTCATCCCTTTGCTGCATGAATATACTTTCCCAAGTTACTTTTAGCAACTTCCTCTTAGACAATTCCATAATCAGTTGCTGCTACTTGAAAGCTGAACAGTTTGTGGACAAATAAGTTATATTTTTTCTTGTACATTATTTTCCCAATCTACATTCTTCTCTGAGGAAAAAACACGTACTGCCAAATTGGTTCAGCCTGTACCCAAACATCACTCATCAATCAGCATTAGCTAGCTGCAAAAGTAGTTGACTGATATGCTAGGATAATTTAGCTTTGCAGATAAAGTGGATTCCCAGGTGAAGTTTGAAGCAGCAAATGGCAAATTAAGTCAGAGTACAGCATAATAATAACACATGTGTAGCATGTAGCAACTCTGTGATTTCTGTTTCAGTCTTAGTGGTGAATAGCAGGGTATTACTGTAAGCAGTAGAGGAAATTTGCACATTGAAAGTTAGTTTATTGCTGATTCATGGTGGTTGTACCGTCTAATGGATATCTATATTTGAACCCAAATGCTTCTCAGAATAAATCATTGACTCCATTCAAATTCAGATACAAAAGTAACCTGACTTTGATTCAGCACAAAAAATACACAAATAGAATAATGCAGTGTGGGCAGAAAAAGTAAGTACAGTGGATGCCCACCTATTCACAGTTCAGTATTCCCAGATTCACTTGTTTGTGGATTTCTCTGTGGTTTCTAATTCCAAATTATTCATGAAAAATTTGCCCATTTATGGATTTCTTTGGAAGACAGCACTGCTTAGAAAGCTGAAATACTTATGTGCAATGTTACTTGACGTTTGCAAAACAGCCAGTCCAGGACCACCATTCATTTTACTTGCCGGTGACTGGCTGTACCTCCAAGAGCATGTATAAGGAAATCAATGGTCGCTAGCTTCTATGGTAGTGCCACACATTATTACAGAATAGTTGGTGTTTGAACTATTAAAATAGGTAGTTATAGATGTCTTTAATTGTCCCTAACCACTGCAAATACAGGGGGTCCACTGTGTCATTCTATTGTCCGTATGCAGGTTTGCTTGTTTGTTCACTTCTACAAAAAAAATCCAATAACTACTTTTTTCTTAAAGTACAATGCATGATGGATACCTGCAACCAGAACACGTCCTTATGGAAGACCTTACAGACACACCAAATGTTCAAACATTTAAGATATTTTTGGAAAAACCCACCAGTCTAGTATTTTAAAGATCCACTTAACCTTCCAATAACCATAGTACAGGGATACTGATACTTACTGTACTTGTGGTTCTTCTGCCATTGGATCAGGACCTTTGAAATGTGGCTGTGGTGAGACAAAGCTATCAGACTCTAACAATCTGCAGGGCAGATCAGATGTTTCACAGCTCACTCTTGGACAGATTTTGTAGTTTGGGTAAATTGTCCTGTCTCTGGCACAACATTCTTGTCTTTCTCAATTCAGCTGATTTTCCGTGTGTAATCTGAGATTTAACAGGGTAATTATCGCTCCGCAGCCCGGTGTGTACAGCAGATAATCAGCATGGCTCTCCTTCTCATTCCCTTCCACTCTCAGGTCAAAGTCGTGCTGAGGGTGAGCCGATTGCTGTCAGAGAGCCACGGCCAGCCACCTGTTCTCCGGATCGACCCGTCCAGGAAGAGAGTCACCATCATGGATCCAGTCACCAAACACTTATCCTACAGCACAATGACTCTAGGCAGGGAGAGGAGAAGTCCACTGAAGACCTTCAGCTTTGACGCAGCTTATTCTCAGGATTCAGGACAGGTTTGGTTCTTCATACTAACAATTATAAGCTGTGTTTCAATTGCAAATATGTGCAAAACTTTGTCAATATTCTGCCAATGTTGAAAAAACACAATTTCGCAATGTGGTGTTTCCATTAAATATGAAACACGATTAAAATCCCACACGAAGAAGTTTGTTCACCCATTATGTTGTTGAAAACCATTCTGCTCCATGATCCTCCAACTACGTCCTGTAGTTTTCTTCTTCATGGCAACATCTGGTTGTTGATCATGTGACTCGTTGATGCAGAAAGTGTTTCTGTCGCAGTTTTGTGAAATCAACCAATCTTGACACAGCTAAAAAAATTCACTTCATCCTAATATTAAAACTTTTTATGGAAAAACCAGAGATTTTTCAAAATTGACTTTTCCATTAAGCAAATATCTTTGAAATGTAAAACTGGGCAATTATACGGTTAATGGAAATGCAGCTAGAGACTGGTTGAATGATTCTGTTTGGATTTTAATGTAACTGCCATTTTGTGCTTTTATGTCAGATACAAAAGGCATTCAGAGCACAATTCATCCTTCTGTATATTACCGTACATCCCACTGTGGTTCCCCCCGTCTATCTAATGACCAGAAAACTGACACCACTCCCCTCGGTAGGACTCTCCGGCTCGGCTTACACGTGTCAAAGCTCGAGGGAAAATCCGTGTAAACTGCCCTCCTGCTTCTGATTTTCAGCTGGACGGCGCTCACATTTTCAGTGTTGAGATCAATCGCCCTGTCCTTTGTCCCGTTTGCCCAGGCTGAAGTTTGCACAGGCATCTTGGCTGACGTCATCCGTTGTGTCCTCAGCGGCAGTGATGGATGCGTTTTGGGCCTAGGATGTGCTGATGTGGGTAAGTCATCGGAAGCAGCGAGAGGTCACAGGTTAAAATCTTAAGCTGGGAGTGAGACGCTGTTATAAATGTTAAAAGCCCCTCTGTACCCTTCCTCCTGCCACTGTTATCATTGTTCAATCTTTCCTTTCGACTTAAACTCCAAGTCTCCATTGCCTCTCTGTGTCCTTGCGTTAGTCTTGACATATTTCCTCTGCTTTTTTTGTGGATTTTTCTTTTTCCTGAGCCATATTTATGTCATGCCATTTCAGCTGTTTGACTCTTTCTCATTCAAACCATACATTGATATTTTTCAAATTCTACTCCTTCCATACTCCAAAGGACACTTTTTCTAAGATTGACTGAAAACAAAGTGGGCTGTGATATGTTTCTATTAGGAAGATGGGACCCTGCACTTAGCGCTGCTGCAGGGATTTAATAGATTTTTTTTTTTTTTTTTAACCACAGACACCAAGATACACACACACATACACACACATGTGCGGTAAGGACAGAGTCTCCTTGTAACTGCTTTTTCACATGACGCCACCCTCCGTAAATCTGATTGAATTAGTCGGCCGATACGGAGTGCATGTGGCCCACGGCCAGAGGGATATCAATCTCCTAAACAGAATACCATTCCCCCTGAATAACGGCGGGCAGCTCGGCCTTTAATTGGAGTAAACCAATTCTCTTATCCTCATTCAATTAGACTTTGGATAAGACAAGAGAAGGTAAAGCCAGACCTATATCTCACAATGAATGTAGGGCAAAAGTGCAAAAAGAGATGCAACATGGAATCTGTTTGGGGTTTTGTAGGAGGTTCTGGACTTTGGCAAATACACACCACTGATAAAAAATATTTGAGCCTAGCTTGGTTTTATTTCTTCAATTTTTTTTTGTCACACAAATGTTTCTAATAAGCAAATAAATGGTAACATCTGACGAAGATAACCTGAGTGAATGTGAAATGTAGCTTTTAAAATAATTTCTTTATTGAGGAAAAACAAATGGATCCATACCAATTGCTCCATAAGGATGATAACTGGTTGTGTCACCTTTGGGAGCAACCAAGTGTTAATTAGCCGGATTTATGATCAGACTTTGACAGGGCCAGTCAAAAATCCTTCTATTTTCATTTAATTTTGAACAGTTTGTGGTGCTGCTGTCCTTTAATCACAGTTTCAGACAGGAAAAGAGCTGAAAGAGAAGAAAGATGTGCAGTAAAGTTACTCAGGTCAGGAGTTGTTGAGACCAAACAGCCTTCTTTATTTGATGAGCTGCTCTATACAAGTCTCCATCACTTTTTAAACCATTTAGAGATGGACTTGCAGGTGTGCTTTTTTATTGTCCTTCTGCATACCTAGCTCAAATATTAGCTCATTAGCAGACCTCCGTAGAACTTGACTAAGTAAGTGAACAAAGCCATTCAGTCCGTGCCGTCCATGCTTCCAAACATTGAGCAATTAAAATCACAGTGAGATGAAAGTTTAAGACATTTTATTCTCTCTGGGTGCTGAAGCTTCCTCTGAGTCTAAAAGCATGACTGTATGGTCAACTGGTCTTTCTAAATTGCCCTTGGGTATAAGTTTGTGCGTATATAGTTGTGTCCTGTGACGGACTGGTGTAAACCTGTCCAGGGTTGCTCAATTACAGCTGGAGATACCATCTCCCCTGAAACCGTTTAGACATGGGATGGATGGAAAAAATATAAAAAGCTCTAAAGATCAGAACATAAAGAACCTATGGGCAGAAAATGATTACCGATATTAAAAGAGATGTCAAGTGACATTTTCATGTTTTGGCACAACGCTTGCTAACACTCATCCGCCTGCTGTGTTGTTTTCCTCAGCGTCTTGGTCCAGCATGGTGGGAAGCAGTGACAACCTGCAGAAGCTCGGCCTGATTCCCTGTGCCATCTCCTGGCTGTACAGCGCCATCGAGCGGCGCAAGGAGAAGACCTGGACCGAGCTGACGGTCTCTGTGTCGGCCGTGGAGCTGTGCTGCGGCGAAGAGGACACCCTCAGAGACCTGCTGGGGGAGGTGGTTCCCTCGCCGAGCAGCGTGCAGGGCAGCCCGAAGGCCCACGTTAGAGTCACCGAGGACCCAGTGAACGGAATACAGGTATGAGGGCGTTTTGCGATTTGTGAGGGAAAATACGTTTTACAGGTTGAACAAAATCAAATTCAGTCCTTTTAAGAAACACGTTTTTTTTATCCAAATGACTTGTTACAATCCAATCAATCTTAGTAAACGAGGTTAAATCCAGCCACCAGAGAGTTGTGAGGGTGTAGCTAACTGGTAATGCAATGGCTTCTTTTTGGCTCAGCTTTGTTGGCAATGCATCAAAGACTCCATTTAAAGAATTAGAATCTAATGGAGAGCTATTTTACAGTTCCTGTAACTGCTTGAAACGAGAAGCTGTATCATGTAGGAGTGTTTACATCATAATAAGATTTATTACCAAGCCAATAATGTCATTTTAGTGTATTTATGCGAAACAAATTAATTTAGACAGAAACATTTGTTAGTTTGATTTTATATTTTTTACTTTCTCTACGTAATGAAATAAATATGTAATACAATTTGAGATTCATTTTGTCATGGTAATAAAAATCTGGATGGGATATTAAATCTTAATTGCTACATTATCATCATCCAATACGGCTGCCTAATAGCAAGAAGTTCAGGGTTCAAACCTGAGTTTATGCCAAATAGATGCTTCGTCAATATCTGATTTTGTGATTAGATTTCAATTTTTTTAGCATCTATGGTTTTGAGGTTTGCATCACTAATTTATTGGCTTTATTTGATAATTAGGTTATTGGTTTCCAGTAAATAGAACTTTAATTGTTAATTCACTTATCAACAGTAGGTTGCTTTCCAAACTGAACAAGCTTGGTATGGAAAGAAATAAATGATACAAAAAATAAATAATGAAGAAACAGCTAGCATAAGCAGCTAGCGTCATCTGAACATTTAACTTAATTTGGTTGTGAACATTTCTGCCAGCTTCCAGATCAAAGCTTTACCACGCCTGAGCACTGCCAATAGTAACATAGATATGATAGCTACAATGCTAGCATGCGTCCAACACATGTACAAGCTAAATGCTAACGCTATTTTCTGCTGTCTCTCTAGCTACGTAACCACAACCGTGTGAAGGCCCCCACAGCAGAGCGAGCCGCCTCTCTCCTGGACGCAGCCATTGCAGCACGGCGACACACCGACTTTATTACATACCTGTGTCACAGCTCCATAATGTTCTTCACCCTTTACGTCCAGCCACCTCGTACTGAGAGCAGCACCATTGGAAAAGGTTTTCACGGAATTTCTTTCTTCCAGCTTTTTTTTTCTGGTGAATTACAGTAGAGCTACCATGCCTATCTTATATTTCCAACTCGGAACCCAAAAATTCCTGACATTGGAGTTAAAATTGGAATGCAGCATGAACTGCTTTATGCATTTTCCAATATATTATTTTCCATGTTTAGTTTAAAACTTAGTACTTCCAATACTTAGTTATGTAATTTATAATGGTTTCATTTACACAAAATACCAACCCTCTTTTTCTCTGTTTGATTTCCATTCCCAGGTTCACGGGGAACCACTAAGTTGACCATGATTGATGTCTGCAGTGGGATGAGGGGCGTGAGCAAAAACAAGCTTCCTCATTCTGACTTGGGCTCCATTGTCCTGGCTCTCTTAAGCGGGAATAAAACCATCCCCAGCAAGTAAGAGTTTATATGCACACTGATATTGGTGTAAACATTTGCAAAATATATGTCTCTAAAGTCAACTGTGTTACTGTCTAACTAATCTTTCACAAAATGTATGCCTGGAATATATTCATATCCCAAAATGATTCACACCACTTCGCTACCTTTAGTATCCGAAATTTAGCATTAAGTATTTTTTTTTAACTTCACCAACATGTTTCTTTTCACTAATACAATGAAATGCTATAGACGTGTTGGCTATGCTAGTAACAACATCTCAAAGCAGATAGTTTAATGAATACTGAATAGTTGTAGATTCCAAGGATGTAGAACAAAGGGGATGCAAGGTAAACAGAAGCATATATTTAGGGCAATATTATTTTTTGGGAAAAACCTGTCACTCACAATCATAAAAACAAGCTCTTAATTGAATAAAATAACTTTAAATCCAAATCTACCAGCGATGTGGGTAATTTCCGGTACATTTATACAATTGCAGAACAACTGGATGTCTGAAGTTATTATCTGAATATATGAATATGTATTTGCTCAGGTCCAGTAAGTTGGCGATGCTCCTTCGGGAATCCCTGCCTTCAAATTGCCACATTGCTGTGATTGGTCAAGTTGCTGACTCATTAGCACATCTTCAAGAGTCCTTTGCTACCATTCAGCTGGCTTCTCGCATTCGCAGGACACAGAAGAAGACAAAGGTACAACACAATACCTAATTACTGCCAGCTAATTGATCTAGTAGAAGTCTCAAATTGTCAGTATTTGTGGTGGTTATATTAACATTATATGTGTATACAATCAAGTTTTACATCACCATGTATTTAGAAATTTGTAGTATTGGGTGAAACAACCAAAGCTACTAAATGCATAAACTATTGATCACTAAGTTTTCGATCACCCTTAGCCATATTGTGTTATTATTATGTCTACTATACTGCACAGTCTGTTTGAACCAACAACATATTTGATCTATGTCTTACAGCAGTCGACATCATGTTCTCCTTGTGGGCGGAGTTTGACCAAAGATAAAAAAGGTCCTCGTTATTTGGCCCTGCGAGCATTCCACTCCACAGAAGAGGTAGACATGGACTTCCCATCTTTCCGGCTACGTGGTGAGCTGTATCGCTCCAGCAGTGACCAGTCCTGTGACACCGTCATCCAGATAAATTCTGATGGCTCGGTCCACTCCAAGACAGCCCCAATGCTGGCACAACCCGAGTTTGTGCCGATCATACCTTCTCTGCATCCTAACAAGTCCGACTTGGATGACCCAGAGTTCACAGCGCTTCTCCAGGAACTTTTGCTAATTCCTCAGTTGCACAGAGAAAAAAAGACAGAGGAAACTGTACAGGGGAACATTGAAGGACTGAGAGCAGAAGGGAAACCACCGGAGAGAGACTGTCTTAAGTGTGACACCTTTGCTGAACTTCAAGAACGTCTGGGTTGTATCGATGGAAGTGAGGTAACAATGGAAGTCCTCAAGTCCTCCTTGAAAGGTGCTACTCTTCAGAATATTTTAGCCAAAACACAACCCCAGAAGGAAGCACCCAAAGCCCCACATACATTGTTGAATGTGGGTAAAGGCTGTACTCAGGCATCTTTTGGGGAAAAGCAGACAGATGGTGCTGTCCTGACAGACAGTTTTCAGAGGGAAGATTCCGGTTTGTTTGACTGTGAGGAGTGTAGTGCAAACAGCTCCAGTGAAGAGCTGATGAATCAAGCTCTGGGACTTAGCATGACATGCCCATCTGAGCTTCCTAAAACGAGAGCAGTTAAGTCAGGTAACAATGTCCTATCCAAACGTCTTGAAGCAAATTCCCATAGCAAGGCTACTGCCAGTTTATCTGAACACCCACCACCGGAGAACCATGAAGCTGCAGACTGGTTCAAACCAGATAAACGCGCTTCACCCATCGGTAAAAGCTCTCCCATATCTCCTTCATCCTCTTGCTCCTCTTCACACACTATGGCTAAAAGCGTTGTGATCGGGGATCACAGCGCAAAGGACAGTAAGGAAATGAAGGCCACCATCACGGTGACAGTTCAACAGCCGTTGGACAAAATGGGTCAAGATGAACTGGTCTTCTCTATGGTAGAGGAGGTGACCATCAGTGGAGCATACAACAGCGGGAGCACAGGTGGGAACATTATTTGTATCAGAGAGCCTGCACAGTCACAAGATCATGGTCAAACCTCTGCTAGCTCCCAACCTATCAGAATCATTGGTGACGTCACTGATGACTGTCCAGCTTCAGCGCCCCCTGCTGATCAGTCTGCAAACACAGAACAATGCAATGAAAAGGGTCGAAATCATTTCAAAAGAGAAATTAGGTTCTTACCTTCATTTATTAACCCTATGTTGATGAATATGGACTGTGATTTAGATGATGCCAAAGAAGAGAAAAGTACTCCTGAAACCTCTAAAGATGTCAACTCTGCTTCTGAACTCAAAAGAAAAAACACCAGAAGTGCAGAGGACGATACTGTAGATAAGCAGACTCAAAGTTGTGCTTCTGAGATTCATCATCTTAAGAAGCCTGATAGAACAAGTAGTCTAACTTCCTTTAACCAACCGGTATCAGAAGATAAGGATATCTGCAAAAAAGCTTTGGAGAATAAAATGTGTGAAAAGAGACTTGAAAGTACAGATAAAGGCCACCCTCGAGATTGCAAGCATGTTTATTCCACACACAGTCAGAAGGTCTCAGAGGGGGTAGACACTGCTTGCAGACATGTTGGAAGCAACCACATGAGAGCTGGTGTTGCACCTGGTTGCTATGAAACCATACCCGTTTCCTTTGTGACAGGTAGCCTGCCGAGAGCCTGGCAAAATCCCAGCCACAAAGAGAACCCCTCAAGGGGGGTGACATCATCTACTCCATGTAGCCCTGGGGAAACTCTGGAGAGAAGGCACGGCAGACGGCAAGAGAACCTCCACTGCCTCCACACCTCCTCTCCACAAAAATACATCCCAGAGGTCAAACAAGATTCAGCGTGTGCCCTCAGAAAGGGAAATGAATCTCTTTTTACCCCAAGCCCCACAAGGAAACATGACAATTCGAGCAGCAGGCATAGGCCTCCTGTCGATAACAGCAGTAGGCTTTTTAATACCAAACTGGAGCAGCTGGCTAGAAGGACTAATTCTCTTGGAAGAATCCCAAGAGATTTCCCAACCATGGAAAGAGGCAGGAGTAACACTTCTATGAGTTCCAAGGAAACCTCCAAGGGAAGCAATCAAGCTAGTTATAAAGGAAGTCATAAAGAAAACTATGAAGGAGATTGTACCTTTCCAAGGGCCAATAGGACCCCTAGGAGAAATCCACGTTCTGACCATAGTCATTACTTTTTTCACACTGAAAATCCTCCGTCTCAGTCTGCCAAGCATTCTCATTCCAAGCTTTCTGCTGTTGGAAAACTCAAGATCGCAACTCCCAAAGTTCGTCGGCAGTCTTCCCCCAGCATCAAGACTCTAAACATGTCCCACAAAAGTCTGCAACATTCCAGCCGCAGTGCCAGTCTGTCACCAGACAGTAAAATGGTTAGCTTTGAGCGAACGTCCTCATTTTTTCCCTCTTCTCCACCACAGTCTCATCGTTCCATCAGTCGGACTCCAAGCCAAAGCTCCACATGCTCGTCTACAAAATCCGCCATTCAGGGAATCATCAACGGCCGGATCACAGACCTTCTTAGGGAAAGGTCCTCCAGTCCCTCCTCATGCGGACCGGATCAGATGTCCCCTCTTCCCTCGCCGTACAGCCAGGTGACTGCTCCTCGTACACCGGACCATTTAAGCGGGCACGCGAGCGACACCACTAGTGTGTTGAGCGGAGATTTGCCACCAGCCATGGGGAAGACGTCCCTGCATTTTTCTAACCGGAGCAGCCTGGTTAGCAGCGGGTATGACAGCTTAGTAAGAGACAGTGAAGCCACAGGAAGCAGCACGTCAAACAGAGATTCTGTCAGCGACAGGAGTGGATCTCTGCTCAGCAGCCGATCATCACGGAGGAGAGGAAACACAGGTAAGACCCCTGCAGTAAAGGCTTTTAAAAACCTGACTCATGTTCTCTTTGGGAACCTATTTGTACTTTAAGACCCTGACAACATTACTCCAAATATTTTCTTAGATGTTTCTAACTGTCCAAACAGGCTGCTAAATTAAAACAAAAATACTGAAGTACCCATGTCTTACCAGTAGATAAATAAAATCAACATTAATACTATGAAAATTTCAGAAAAACATTTTGACATTGCTAAAGGTAATGCTAGGCTTTAGATTGTTACAAAATTATAGGTTGTGTTTTGTTTCACTGCATTTAAGAGTTATGTGCTGTGTTTAAAAATATTTAACATGGCAATGATGTTTTTGTTAAGGCAAAGAAAGTATTTAAAAAGTTGAAGCGAAGATGAAATTTGACCATTTGCTCTCAGGAATCAACTTTTTCATCTTGTGTTTGAACTGAAACTGAATCGTAGTTTCAACACCTTTGTAGGTGTTGAAAAGGTGGCAACCTTGCTATTTCTAGCAAGGAAATAGATTTCCTTTGTTGTTTTGAGATGACAAAATCTGTAACAAGGACTGATATTTTCACTGTAGTTAATTTCAAATGTAACTGTAGTTAATTTTTAATTTAACTTCATCATCATGAAGCTTGTGAAAACATGAACCGATGAACAGAAAAAGAATGGAAAAAATGAAAAGGTTTATTTTTTTCTCCCCTCAGTTTACAAACTAAACGCTCTTTTTTGAATAAATGTGATTTATAAAAAGTCCAAGCCACCACAAAATATTTCTACATGAATGGCAGTTCCAGCCAGAACAGCTCTGGTTTGTAATCTGGCTGCATAACATATTTATGTGACATTAATTAGACATGACACACAGCTGTAAAGGCCTAGTTTCTTAAAGGCCTCAATGTCTAATTGTGTATGACATGACATCATTAATATATGAAGCCGGTGATGGCCTTTACTAATGGAAGCATAAACGCAGAAACTTAAGTGTGTTTGGCTGGTAAAGTAAATTAGAAAGTTGGGTGTGTGCAGTTACACTCAGACTTGGTGAAGGAAATATACTGTAAGCTGGTAAATGTGATTTAGAGGAAAAGAAAAGGACTAAAAGCAAAATTCTTTTTTTTTTTTTAGAAAAATCCCATTTTAACATAGGAACATGAACATAATACATACTGTACTTATAGCCTGTTATTCCTCTTTCCCTCAAATTAATTCACATTTCTTGAACCTGTCCACACTTTGACACATTTCAACCACAAAATTGATGTATTTTATCAGGATTTCATGTGATAGACCAACACAAAGTCGTACGTATTCCAGTAAGACATTTATACATGGTTTTAAAAAGGAAACTGATGATAGATTGGATGGAGCGTGACTGTGCATCAGTTTTCTTGACTTGGCAGAGATTCTCAATTACATTTCTGTCTGAACTTTGACTAGGCCATTCCACCTCATAGATATGCTTTGATTTTGTTTACTGCTCCCTCGTAGCTCTGTTTTTATATTCAAAGTTTTTGTCCTGTTGAGATGAGAACCTCTGACCCTATCTGTTCTGTTTTTTTTTTCTAGGATTTCTCCTCATTTAGTCCAATGTTCCCCTTAAACCTGCCTTGATTCCGTACTGAAGCTATTGCCTGTTGCTAGAAATATGTTTTAAGTGGAGATGTTGGGGAATGTTTGATTTTGCATGTGAGGATTTTTTTAATTATTATTTTTACTTTGCTCTGACCAGATCATGTTGTTCCACACTTGAGGTTACGTCTACATGGCTTGTAGAAGATATTAGAAGGTAGATGAAAAATGTCCTTTTAACAAAACTAACAATTTAAGAAGTACTACTACTGAGAAGAAGGATGGTCCAGTCAGAGTGATCAGAATCAGGTTATGCACTATATATGACTCATATGGGCGCCACACAAGAGGGGCGCCAAAGTGGAAAAATGATTTCTATTTGGCATTTTCTGTATTTAAAGACTGTTTGTGCATGTGTGAATAATGTGATCAATAACACAACCGTGACTGTTTCATTTGAACCGTGTTATCTGATGAGGGGCGGGCTCCTGTTATTTGCCTGCATACGCCTCAGAAAGTACATAGCTGTGCCCTTGTTTATAGCCCAAGATTGTGTGCACAAACAAGGAAGTTGTGTCTGGTTTCACTTGGGTTCAGAACGCAAATGTTAAAATATTTGTTGAAGAAATGAACTGCTCCCAACCAAAAATGGCCAAACAGAGTCAGGGGGCGGGTCTGAGCGCTGTCAATCAACCTCCTGTTCGCTGATAAATGTGTCGATGGTGGAGAAACTACTCACCGTTCCAGGAAAACCGCTTTTCCACTTTTATCGATGACCATGCTAACTAGCCTTAGCATGCATTCATGAGAGGCTGTGTTAGCTGCAGTGTAGCAGAGAGCAAAGGGGAAGAAAGAGTGAGGGATGACCAACGCCACATGAAGCAATAAGACCTGCCTCCTGACTATGATTTGTTGTTTCTAGTTAGCAGTGGGAGAATGCAGAGGAGCTCGATTTTTTTAGTTCAGATTATCTGTCTCATATTACACTGTCACAACATGGTGATAGTTTTAGCAAATATGTAAAAAAAAAATGTATAATAGTTACATACTGCAGCTTTAAGAATTGGTGAGGCTTCACAAAAGAGCTGGATTTATACTGAGATTAAATTATACACAGATTGACTTGATTTACTTATTGTTAGACTCTTTGAAGACAACTGGCTGCACTGAATTTTACACGTTTAATTGAAAATGAGGATAAATACAAAAATTCCACATTTTCCAAATTTTTATTTGCAAAAGAAATGTTAAAGCCATGAATACTTTTCCTTCCACTTCATAATTACACCCTGCTCTGTGTTGGTCTGTCACATAAGATGTCAACAACCGTAAAACGAAGCGACTCAGTGGTAGCTGTAACACAACTGTGTGTGAAAAGGAGGAGAACGTGGTGGGAAAGCAGCTCTTCACCGCGCTTCTGCTCCCTCTCAGGTTCCTACCAGCGCCGTCCGTCCCACGACTCCGCCCTGCCCCTGAAACGGTCGGCTAGTGGTCTGGGCTCCCACTGGACAGAGCGGGAAATACCGGAGGCGTACGAGAT
This sequence comes from Poecilia latipinna, assembly GCF_001443285.1. Lineage (NCBI taxonomy): Eukaryota > Metazoa > Chordata > Actinopteri > Cyprinodontiformes > Poeciliidae > Poecilia > Poecilia latipinna. The sequence continues at coordinate 253,051 of NW_015113057.1, read as the reverse complement.
CAAGGTTTATGAGATCGACAATGTGCACAGGATGCAGAAAAGAGCAGGTGCTGACAAACAGGTGCTGGTTTCATTTTCAGTTTTTTTTTCTTTTTTTAAATTTTTGCCTTTGGAGGTTAATGGCAACCAGCACGGAAGAATTTGCGGTTTTTCTTCTTTTTTTATATGTAAACACATAAAGTAGCCATTTTTTTACACAGAGAAAAAAAAGAACTAACCTTGCCATAAAATCAAACAAATACCTAAAAGTGTAAGGAAAGTGGGAACAAACACAACCCCTAGCTGCTAGTTGTTAGCGTGAATGGAATTTAAACAGATTGTTGCTGCGCTTGGTAAGGTGAGCCTGAATAAACAGCTAAAATGTGCCTAGAAGCAGAAAAGCGGTGCATGCGGTGACGTTATGTCCCAGATGACGGCGGGTCAGGCCTCCTGAGACTCTGGCCTGTCTCCGCCAGTCTCAGACACGGCCAACTTTAATACAATTTTAATGAGCACATGGGGGAAACTGGGTCAATGCCCCACAACCGAGAGAACAAAGAGACACTCTGGAAGCAAAGATAACTGCAGGTAATCCTTCCTCAAGGAGAATCACTTAAATGTATAGTTTTACACACTGCTTCGCTGTCGCAGATTGATACAAAAGACTTCATACCTCTTGACCCTTTTTCACATTTTGTCTTGCAGCAATCCCAAACTTCAACGTACGTTATTTCATGTGTTAGACCAACACAAAGTAGGGTATAATTGCGAAAGCAAAGGAAAAGGATCCATGGCTTTCAAAATATTTCACCAGTGAAAATCTGAAAAGTGTGGCAGCTTTTGCAATCTATTTTTGAACTGAATTGAATATGTTGTAGAATCACCCAGTGTTACATCTCTACGACATTTGTACATCTAGAAAGTAGCTGAAGCTGTTCAGATCAGATGAAAAGTCTCTATGATAATCATATTTTAAAGTGTTGTCCAAGAGTCCATTCCTCTATTGTCTTCTGCTCATTCAAGATTTCCATTGCTGGGGCAACAGGTCCAGGGATATCTGCAGGATACAGACATCCCTGTATCCCGCAAAAGCAACAGACCAAAACTTACCACAACAGACTAGAACAGTGTTTTTCAACCTTTTTTGAGCCAAGGTACATTGCTTTAATTGAAAAAATCACGAGGCACACCACC
>NW_015113057.1:247900-248612 GCF_001443285.1 Poecilia latipinna | reverse complement strand
AATATATCTGGTTTCTATTGCCAGAAGCAATCTGCAATTGAAAAAATAAACCATCTTTACATTTATTATAGAACAGTGTTTTTCAACCTTTTTTGAGCCAAGGTACATTGCTTTAATTGAAAAAATCACGAGGCACACCACCAACCAAAAATATAAACAAACATACTCTGTAGCGCCTATATTACACATATAGTCATTCTTATCAAAGTGTCTTGAATAGGAATCAAATAAACACAAAAATTTATTTGTATCATATTTTACATTTCTTATTTCAAATTGCACTTAACATGTCCACTTCAAAAATACACCTGAACACCTGAACAGTGCCACAACACTGTCGTGCGTTATGCATGAATGTAGTAACATTCATGCATCACTAATTCTCTTGTTTTAATGTAAAATGCTCTGTACCTACTGCCATCTAGTGGTAATAACATTACATGATTACGCCGCTAGTCACTACTACAGCAGAGACAGTCAAAGATGCCATTATTTGCAGATAATTAATTCGTTTTCAAAAAATCTTTTAAGACCAATTACCGTACTGTACGGACTATGAGCGCACCATACTATAAACCGTACCTTCAAATTTTTTGAACCCCCCCCATCACCCTGGAAACTTACATATATCAGCCGCACCGGGCTACAGGCCGCTGGTATCTCTGCCGCTCTCGGTTTCCCATAAGGACCCAGCAGAGGGCTGCGTCCTAAT